>NC_056733.1:743693415-743763415 GCF_019279795.1 Protopterus annectens | reverse complement strand
CTTTGCCAGGGCAAAAGCAGCCAAATCTGCTAAATCATTGCCTGTTAAACCCCCCTCAATCAGGCCCACTTCTAGTTCACAAATGCTTACTCTGGCAGAAGATTTAATATCCTTAATTAGGGGATCCCAATCTCACCCAGACAGGGCCTCTCAGCCCCCAGAAAAGAGACCTAGAGCAGAGCCCCCAGCCTGTGTCCTCTGATGATTCTGCGGATGACTCAGACATTACAGACCAGCCAGAGGCTCCTTTCTCCAATTATGAAGATTCCGATGCTGAAGAATCCATTCCAGCTGCCTCTCCACCAGAGGAATTCTCCTTTGGGGAAACCTTACATGCCATGAGAGAACAATTCCAATGGCAGGGACAAGATTTCTCAGATTCAAGAAAAAGGCTTAGGACTTTTCTGCACTTACCACAACATAGGCCCTTAGCTATACCTCCTGTCCTGTCTGTTGTGGACGATGCATTTAATGATGTCTGCACTGCACCTGATTCTTTACCTCCAGCCCCTGCCAAACCAGATAGATTTTACAGGGTGCCAGACACTCATCACCACCTATACAAGGCCCCTCTTGCAGAACCCGAAACTATATCCCAGGGGCTCAAGGCAGTAGCCTCGACCACAGCAAAACCCTATTCCCTCTGAAAGGGAATCCAGGTCCTTAGAGAGATGGGGAAAAAGTCTACACCTCTGCTACTCTCTCAGCTAGAGCTTTAAACTGTCAGTTTCACATGATCCAATACCAAGAGTTTATGCTTGATCAGTTAATTAAAAAGCTGTCCTCTGATGAATCTTTAGATAAGAAATATGTATTAGAAATGGTGAATAACATCCAACAGGTTAGTAACCATTCCTTAAAATGTGGCTATGATGCACTGGAGGCTTCATTTAGATCAGCCATGACTGGCACAGTGATAAGAAGGCATGCATGGTTGAAAGAACAGGTCTTACCGGATCATGTTAAAGCTAAGCTATTGGATGCTCCTATGGATAAGGCCAGTCTATTTGGGAACCTGCCCAGCAGGTAATGAAGAAAATGGAAGAGAAGGCAAAATCTGTACAAACAGTTAAAGATTTCCTACAGGTTCAGCCCCCAAGGTTTAGCAGGAACTGGCCTGCCAAAAATTGGTCCTTTCCTGACTCCACAAGATCACAAAGGGGCAGGAACAGACGCCTAGGGGCAGAAATCAATCCAGAGGAGGTGCCTACAGAGGACTACAGTGGCAAGGCAATAACCGAGGCACAGACACAACCACTGCCACTGCAACAGGACAATCACAGTGACTTGGTTCTGACTCCGCCTACCAGGGAGCAAATAGCAGCACCATTAGGCGGAAAGTTAGCCTTAGTCTCGAAAAATTGGCACTACATCACAAAAGACAAGTGGATTTTGCAAACCATAGACCAAGGCTACCGGTTCCACTTCCACACTTTACCAGTAAAAAGAGGAATGCCAAACCTGCCCCCAAATCAAAAAATAGAAGCCCTGCACCAGATAGCGGAATTAACAAAGATGAGAGCTGTGGAAAGAGTACCAATAACAGAACAGGGCAAAGGATTCTACTCCAGACTCTTCCTAGTACCAAGAAAAGAGAAAAACTGGAGACTTATTCTCGACCTGTCCATCTTAAACACATACATCATTGTCCCAAAATTCAAAATGCTGACCCTACAGCAACTTCTTCCCATGCTGGGCAAGGAGTGTTGGCTGGTAACTCTAGATCTCACGGAGGCATACCTGCACGTCCCCATTCGACCAAATTGCAGAAGATACCTCAGATTTCTTGCAGGATCAGAGCATTATCAATTCTCAGCATTGCCCTTTGGCTTATCTACTGCGCCCAGAGTATTCACAAAATGCCTGGCATCAGTAATCGCTCACTGCAGAGTACAGGGATTCCAAATTTATCCATACCTGGATGACTGCCTGTTACAAGCGGACAACAAAAGCAAGCTGACAACAGATTTACAAAGGGTCATTTACTTGCTACAAGCCCTGGGATACACAGTCAATTTACAAAAGTCAAGGCTGATACCATCCCAGACAAGAACTTTCTTGGGCTGAATTGGACACAGTAAAACAAATGGCATTCCTAACTGCAGAAAAACAAAGAGCTCCTCTTTACTTTTGGCATTAACAAAGCAGAACAAACTAACAACAAGAAAAGTCCTGCAGGCCTTGGGCTTCATGGCATCATGCATAATCTTGGTCCCACATGCCAGACTGCATATGAGAAAGTTACAGTGGTACCTAAAGAATTTATGGTCTCAACACAGGCACAGCCTAGAAACAGAAATACCACTAATCCCATGCTTAAAACAGGAGTTCCTATGGTGGGCTCAGGCATGCCAGTCAAACCCAGGCCTACCCTTCCACAACTTCCGAGCAAGCCAAACCATCACAACGGACTTCAGACCTAGGATGGGGGCACACATGCTGGACAAATGCGCATAAGGACTGTGGACTCAGGACCAGCTGCACCTGCACATAAACCAAAAGAGATGCTGGCAGTAAAACTGGCAATTCTAAAATTCAGACCATTCCTCAAAGAAGGCCATTTGATGATAAGGACAGACAACACCACAGTCATGTGGTACATCAACAAACAGGGAGGCACTCATTCATACCCCTATGCAGAATGACTTTGGACCTTTGGAATCTGGCTCTAAGCTACAACATCCAGTTACAGGCAATATTTGTACCGAAAAGAGAACACCCTAGCAGACATTTTAAGCAGAACCACCTCGGATGCTCACTTAATGGATGCTACACCCGGACATCTTCAAGGCCATTACAAAGAAATGGGGAATGCCACAAATAGATCTATTCGCTTCCCACAAAATCACCAGCTCAAAAATTCTGCACAAGGACATTCCACCCACTTGCATGGAAGGTGGACTCTCTTTCCTTCAGCTGGAAAGGCCTGACAGCATATGCATTTCCACCTCTTCCCTTGATGCACAAGGTACTACTGAAAATCAAAGAGGAACGTCCAAGGATAATTCTGATAGCTCCGAACTGGCCAAGACAACACTGGTACCCATTGCTAAGGAGCATGTCTCGAGAAAATGTGGTCAATACCCCTGATGCCTCTGATGTTAACTCAGAACAACTACAGCATCATACATCCAAACCTAAAAACCTTGCAACTGACTGCCTGGAACATCACATAGCAGTAACTAACCCAGACCTTTCACAAAGGGTTAAAGACATTATCCTTGAAGCCCGCAGACCCTCAACAAGAAGGAACTATGCAGGAAAATGGAAAAGGTTCGCCATTTGGAGTACTGAAAGAGGAAAAGATGTGTCGAACATAGATATTGCTAACATTCTGGAGTACTTGGCAGAGCTTCTACATACAGGCCTGTCCTATTCCTCCATCAAGATACATGCATCAGCTATCTCAGCAGAATACAGCTTTGATCCTCCTGTCTTTTCACATCCTCTACTCAGGCAGTTCCTCAGAGGGATCAAGAATGTAAAACCTCCTAGGAAACCACCATTACCAGCATGGGACTTGAATTTTGTACTAGAAAAATTGACACTCCCTCTGTTTGAACCAGCAGCAACAGCAGATCTACAACACCTGTCATGGAAAACTGCTTTCCTACTGGCTATTACTTCAGCAAGGAGGGTTTCAGAACTACAGGCCTTAATGGCAGTGCAACCCTTCCTAATCTTCCATCAAGATAGGGTGTCCATGAGAACTAATCCTACATTTATGCCTAAGGTGGTATCCAGAGTGTCTTTAAACCAGGCAATCCACCTACCTACTTTCTTTCCCAACCCACAAAACAGAGGTGAAAGAATGCTGCATACCTTGGATGTACATAGACAGTTGCGCTACTACCTGGACAGAACCAAAAGTACCAGAAAAACTGACCAGCTCTTTGTAGCCTATGCAACAGGAAGGGAAGGAAAAGCAATTTCCAAACAGACAATCTCCAAATGGATAGGAAATTGCATAAGATTCTGTTACTCCTACCATGGAAAACCAGTTCCACAGAACATAAGACCTCATTCTACAAGGGCTACAGCCACTACCACAGCTTTCTTAAGAGGAGTGGCAACCAAGGACATTATTGAGGCGGCTACTTGGACCTCCGTGCATACATTTGCCAAGCATTATAATTTACCTCTATATTCTAGATCCCGAGCAGGGTTTGCCACTGCTGTACTGCAAGGGATCCTGACTACACCATAATTTTATTCCTCCTCCCTAGTTTGGCTATGGTATTCTACCTATTTGTTATGACTGCAGATGCATCCATGAAGGACATAGTACAGTTTTGTACCTACCATAAATGTAGATGTCCGAACTGGATAGCATCTGCAGTCAGGATTACCCTCCTCCTTCCCTCTGTGGTACTCCTAGGTATTTACCCTCCTAATAGCTAGCTGGGGGGGGGAGTCTCTTATGGTGAATTTGTTTGTATATATGTACATACATGTTTATTTTTTGTGCTTGCCTTCTACTATTTTGGAAACATTGGCATTTATCCAAAATTTAGCTTTCCAAGAGGGCAATTGGCATCTGGGGCAAGAAACACTGAGGAAAATGGTGTCGGCTGATGCCTTTATACCCGAAGACCAGCAGAGATGACATCGGGTGAAGTGCGACATCAGCCGAAGCCGGACCCGGACTTTGGAATCCTGCCGACCGAGGGGCTGCCTGACGACAGGACGACCCATTTGTTATGACTGCAGATGCTATCCAGTTCGGACATCTACATTTATGGTAGGTACAAAACTGTACTTTTCCCTTCTGACCGACCCCAATAGATCAAAGGAATCCCGGTAGATGCCATGGTTGTGGCAGTCACCGAGATGGAACTCACCCAGGAAGGCTCCACTGACCATCCCCCTAACAAGGAGTCTAGGGCCATGGACAGATTTGGCAAGAAAGTTGATGCCTGGTCTACCATCACCTTACAAGCCTGAAACTATATTTCCCATTTTACTAGGGTACAGAGAAATTTAATCAAAGAACTCTCCAACTCGGTCCCAGAGTTCATGTCTGATGTGGAAAGGAAGTCCTTCTCCTCCAGAATGGCCACTCTGCAGTCAGTTTCCAATGTATCCATAAGGGTAATCTCTCATGCTACAGAGTGTACCTCAAGAGCCACCAGTTCTGCCATTGCCATTAGACACCATGCTTGGATGCAGCTGTGTGACTTTGTGGAATGTTTTAAGTTGTCTTTTGTCAGTGCTCCTTTTGACAGATTGTCTTTATATAGGCCCAATGTTAGAGACACACAATCCCATAGTGAGAAAGATGGAAAGGCCTTGGCTGCCGTTGGAATCCGTTTTTCTACCCCATAAAGATTTTTCTCCAGGAATCAGCATGGGGAAAACAAACTGGTTCTAGAAATCTCAGGGAGATTTTTCCCCCCAGAGGCAGGGGAGGGGAACAATTATAATGGTAGACACCACCTAAGCAGCAGAAGGGGTCTGCAAAATCAAGGGTCTCAAGATTCTTTCTGGGATAAATCCTTTCAGTGCTTTAGAAAGTTTGCCAAACTGTCCTTCTCTGGAGGCAGTTGAGGGCACTTATCCTTTCACCCAGAAACCTGGCTAGCTATCACAAATGACCGGTGGGTGCAGTGGATCGTATCCAGAGGGTTACTGCATTCCCTTTTTAAAAATCCCCAAACTGACGAGTTCTCACGTGGATATATGATACAGTCAGTGAGGCAGCAGCATTGGAGATCTCAAAGCTGTTAAAAGTCATCTAGAAGGTCCCTCCAGACCAAATTGGATCAGTAATTTACTCAAGATTCTTTTTAGTACCAAAAAGGACAGGGGAACCCAGGCCCATATTGGATCTGACAACCCTGATCAAGTCAATAAAGAACTCGAAGTTCAGGATGGTCATGGTCCAGTCCATTCTATCTCTTATGAAAATGGATGGCTGGATGTGTTCGGTAGACCTAAAGATGGACAGACACTCCAGAAGGTATCAACATTTCAGGCTGGGAGCCAGACATTTTCAATTCAGAGCATTTACTTTTGGTCTCAACACAGCCCCCAGGGTTTTCACCAAATGCATGGCAGTAGTTGCAACTAAGACTGCAAGGATTTCATGTGTTTCCTTACCTAGATGACTGGCACCTAACTGCTCCAAACAGCCATTTACTCACCCAAGCCATGGACTATCTGTTACAACTAGCTCTTACTTTCGGCATAACTATCAACATAAAAAGAAACAACAACACAGACGTGGAGCAAAATTTGTATAAAATTAAGCAAAGTTCAAGACAAAAGATAGTAAATATAGAAGGCCACTTATAAAACTGGAGCCAACTCTTTAATAAAATAAAATATATACACAAGATGAGCGCTTTCGCAACGTAGTTGCTTCTTCCGATATAAATATCAACATACATCTAATTTAAATAGAACAATCAGTTATCAACATCTCAGCCCCTTAACCTTTAAAGCTGGTTTTAAAGGGGCACTACCATTCAACCCAGCATCTCTATTAGCAGCTAGAATAAGAATCCATTTAGTTCTAAGAACTCAGTATGGGCTTTCACATCACCACCTCCTATAATAGTAGAACATTCTCCAGCACTAGAATTTTTTTTTTCTCAAATAACTTTTTATTGATTTTAATATAATAAAAAACATCAACAGTACAAAGTGTGTATACAACAGAAATTATAAATGACAGAAAACTAATACAAAGCACAAAATAGTGTTTGCGTGTATACCATACCATAAACAGATTTGTATACATTGAACTGTAAGAACAAATAAAGACTATATACAATATATACATACTTGCTATCAAACATGAGACAAAACTACACATTGTTCAAAGGTAAGTAATCAGGTAGTTGAGCAGTTTATACATCAGGCCTAAAATCTTGAGTATGTAAGGGCAGCCTTTGAAATAGGTTTTCTATAAATAAGAAAGCAATTAGCTAAACTGTTATGAGTAGCATATCAAAACTAGTTATCTTTACTGACTTAGCAGGTGATCGAAAAGGAGTTTCCAAAACTTTTGGTAATATGCTCATTTTATTAGAGCTTCTTGTGATTAGTTTTTGTGCTGAAAAAAAAGTCAAGTGCCATATTTCTGAATCCATTCCAACTAATCTTGGTGTGATCAAGCCAGTTTTTAGTTATATATAACTTGATTAGCGAGCAAATCGCAATTAATACATGTAGTTTTAGCTTGGGTAATTTGTCATCTGATATGTGAAGCAGAGCTGTTTGCCATGATAAAGTTGATTTCTGGTAACCCATTTTTGGAGTCATATTTTAAGTGAGTCCCATAGTTTGTGGGTTTATTTACAGTACCATAAAATATGCATAAGAATTGCTGATATAAACAACATGGACAAGATGGAGATTTTTTTGGATCAAATTTATTTAAGACTAGAGGAGTATAATATGAATTATTGTTGATCATTAATTGCGTATAGATGAGTTTTTTGAAGGGAGAGAATTGAATAGTATTTTTGAAGGCTTTGAGTTTTTGTTCTTCTGTGACTGCGTTATCTTGTTTGTCCCAGTAGTTGGAGAGCAAATATTCCAATTTAAGGGTGTTAATCAGTTTATAGGAGATGGAAAGCATCTTACTTTTGGTAGATAAGCTTGACATAATTACAAGCAAATTATCAAAATCTTGTTCCTTCATAGGAGTGTCTTTGGTTAGGAATTATATGATTTCTTTCAATTGTTGCAAGATAGTGGTATATTTGTTGTTTGCTTTTAGGGCCAATTGTAAGTCTTTTAGATTTTTGTCTTTATGTTTAAATATATCCCAAATTGTTAGATCTTTTATAGCGGTGTACTCTACTAGATTAATCGGTTTATTATTAATCTGAATATTAGGATTCATATGAATTGGTTGTAGATATGGGAGTAATTTATCCGGTTTGGTTGATTTGATCAGTTCCTGAAAGATTTTGATCTTATGTTTTATGAAATTGCATAGTTTTAAGTTTGCAAGGTTAAGGTGGCTTAGGAAAGGAAGGGCTTTTGGGTCACCCATGTAGGTGACTGACTATCTTTCGTAGAACAGTGATTTGCAATTAAAATTACTCTATTAGCACAAATAATCTTATAGTAGAGGTGGTTATCAGTAAGATTTAACTCTCCCTTTTCTTTAGGATATATCAGTTTTAGGTAGTTTATCCTTACCACTTTGAGAAATCAAATAAATTTGTCAAGTATCTTGTTTATTTTTATAAAAAAATTGTTAGGAATCATAAGATTTGAAGCGTAGAAGTAGTACAATATCTTAGGTAGTACATTCATTTTAATTATGGCTGCTTTGGATAAAATATTAAGTTTCATCTGCTGCCATCTGTCAAGATCTTGCATAATTGATGACCATGTCTTATGTAGATTGTTCTGAAACATGGAGGCCTGATTATGTTTGAAACATAACCCTAGGTATTTAATAGAGTAGGATGCTTGAAACGGAGAGTCAGGAAAAAATTTTTTGCTGGGAAGGATTGATTGGAAAGATATGCAACTTCTTTTGGTTAATTATGTAGTTGGATACTTTCGAGAAAATATTGATAGCCTCAACTAATAGATCAGTGATGGGGTGTTCAAAATATATATTAACATCATCAGCAAAGGCTGACAATGTTACTTTTGTACATACATTTTTGGAATAGAATAATAAATTTTATGATAACTATAGAGAACAAGTGGTTCTATGAATAAGTTAAAAAGAAGTGGCGATAAAGGGCATCCTTGCCTAGTGCCATTTAGAAATTATGATGGGTTTAGATGTCTTTTTGCTGATGTACAACCATGTCTGAGAGTTATTATATAGTGATTTTATCTTGTCAGAAAAGCTTTTGGGGTATTAAAATGGGATAGGGAAGTAAAGAGAAATTTCCAGTTAACCCTGTCGAAAAGCTTTGCTAGCGTCTAAAGTTAGTGCATATATCAGATTTCTATCATTTTTAGTGATTTGGATCATGGAGTCTAGTGTTAAGGTATTGTCCCATACGTGCCTGTTAGATATAAAACCTGCTTCGCAGGAGAAATTATGTAGGGCATTATTTTTTTTTTAAGTCTTGCAGCAAGGAGTGAGGCGTAAATTTTAATATCAACATTGATTAGCGATATGGGCCTATAATTATTTGGATCTGATTTGTCCAGATTGTTTTTCGGAATTAGAATTGTTTTGGAGGAATTCCAGTGAAAATCGGTTATACCATTTAGACTGATATAATTGAAAACTTTGAGGAGGATAGATGACAATTTCATACTAAATTATTTATAGAAGTCTGTGGTGTGGCTATCCGTGCCCGGGGCTTTACCTATTTTGAGCTTCCGATTACTTCAATTATTTCTTGTTGGTTAATTGGGACAGTAAGGGAGTTTATTTGTTCTTGTCAGAAAAATATGTATTAATGTGAGTATGCTTAAATACTAATTAGAAACTAAATAAGTTAACACGTTTTTCATTCTATTTTATATGCACTGTTTTATATACAGTTGAGTTTCATGGGAGACTGAAAAGATGCTTTTTGAAACTGCAGTGTGCTTTCTGAAACTTGCAAGATGCCCTCTGACCTAGTAATTGCTAGCACAGCAATATTCATGTTTATGCCTTTTGGAAATGTACTTGAGAAGCAGGTGATTATCTGCTAGGTCAGGAAAAATGAATAAACAATGCTATATTCTGTAAATGTAATGATTTTAAACAATCAGCTCTGTTCGAAGTATGAGAACATGTGCAGCTGCAGAAGTTTAGAGATAACATAGACAAAGGATTGTTAGAGAAATTAACTACTTGCTTTGTGCTCAAATTAGCCATAGTACCTTGAATGGTAACATTGCTTATATCTAACCGGTGATAGCTAAGGCCATGTTGTTTTCCTTAGGAAGTTTCTCACAAAAATTGATAATATCAGCAGAATATTGTAAGAACAATTATTACTAAATGATGATGACAAAACTTGTGATTCACTACGTCAGCTTGATAGGCAATGTCTTATTAGAAAGTGTATAAAAATGTTAGCATTTCCTGATTCTAGTTAGACAAACGCTGTATTAGCACGTTTTTGTCTCCTTGCTGAAAGATTAAAGTGCCTTAACCTGAACCTACCGTTTTTTGATCATTTTTAAAGTATATTTTTCCTTTGACAGTTCTTCATTTAGTTTTGGAAAGTTAATAAATTTAAGGAAGCTCTCAACTTCTAGGAGTGATATTTGGTCATTATCTGAGCTATATAAATGTATAGATTATGGAAAAGATCAATAATCTCAGTGCCTGATTTATAGAATTTATTTTGATGTCACAAAAGTGTAATTCTGGATGAGCTCTGTTTATTATCTATAATTCTTGCTAAAAGTCTAGATGGGACTTGGGCCCATTCTGAGTATTTAGCAGTGAGTCTATGTTCCTGAAGAGAGTATGTGCATAAGTGTAATTCAAGCAGTTCTCTTTGGGTATTATTAATAATTTTCTCTAGATTAGAGTTTCAAAATGCTTGATATTTCTCTTCAAGCTTTTTAAGTTCTAAGATTATTTTGTTTTTCTTCACTTTTTTTTAATGTATGAGGCTTTTTGAATTAAAATTCCTCTGAGCATCGCTTTATAGGCAGCCCATTGTACATCTAATGGAATAGAGGATGAGTCCAGTTGTTCGATGAGTTCATCAAGACTGATGTCTATCTTTTGCATAATCTCTTTGTTGTGTAATAAATTGTTATTCAGGGTCCAGTTATAGCCCATATAACTTCTTGAAGTTTTTGGATAAAGGTTAATTTTGAGGGAGATTTTAGCATGATCGGAGAGGAATCTAGGTTCAGAGTAAAATATTATTTGTTCTTGTGCCAGTGATTCTGAGATTAAGAAAAAGTCTAGCCTCGACCAGGAATTGTGACATTTTGAATAATAAGTATATAGGTTATTTTTACATAAATGTTCACTAAAAGAGATAAGGTCTATGAGGTTTAAGTCTGTCATTAGTTCACCTAATGCTATGGAGGCTTGAAAGTTAAATGAGTTTGACAAACTAGACCTGTCTGAGAAAGGGTCTATGACTGTATTCAAATTGCCCCCCGATTATATATTGATGGTCTGGAAATTTGCATAGTAGGTTATGGATTTCTAAAATAAAGTCTTGTTGTCTTATGCATGGGCCATAAATGTTCAGAAATAGGATGGGTTTTCTATAAATAGGATTAGAGGTCGTAAAGCGACACCACCTACCATTTTCATCAGACTTTTGATCTATGATTGAATCATGAAATTAATTTTTAAGTAATATAGCCACTCCTCTGGAGTTAGAGCTATCTCCGGAAGCTATAATAGATTTTATCCATTTTCTATTTGTATTACTCTCCCAGTCTTTGATAGGAATGTGTGTTTCTTGTAGAAAACAAACATTAGCTTCAGATTTAAGTAACAAATGCATCATTAATTTTTTCTTATTCTTATCATGTACCCCCCTAATGTTCCATGAATCTATGATTCACATCTCATCTTTCCATGTAAACTAGGAAGTTGACCAGGGAGACTTTGTTTTGTTTATTGTGATTAGCTGTCCAATTTTTGCTAGGAATGTAGAATAGAGGTTTAATCTCATGTTGATAGCACAACACTCATTCATCCAAAACCCAGTGCCTAACCACTTAAAGCCCCTAATTGAAGGAGTTAGGAAGAGAGAAGTCAAATAGACATCATAACTATCAATTATTAATGTAAGTATAAATGTACGTTCCAAAGATAAACTTGTTTTTAAAGCTAGGTTTAAACTAAGACAAAAGAGACTTATATACAATCTACTCATTCTTCCAAGAGTGGTCATCTAAAAACCCCTACTTACACATCCAGCTAGCTCCTAAAGAAAGAGTTATGGTGTAAAATATTTCTAAACAGGGAGAGTCAGGAAGATGTAAAAGAATATTATTAGTCTTTTAATGTTATTACTAATATTTCATCTATAGAATGATTTAAATTGAGTTTGCCCTTACCCAGAATGTGCTAGTTTTAAAGTTTACATCATGGTGAATATGTTATCCATTCCTTGGATCAAAGGAAGCTAATTTGATAGTATTTTCCTCATATTGTAGCAAGCTTTCCTATCAGGTAGTATGTTAAGATCAATATTGACTTCCTTGTATTCCTTTAAAAGATGAGGATCTATTTACACTAGTTACAGTGGCTTGGGGATAGAAACCTAAATGAAAACTTATATTCCTATATGTCTTAGTGTATAGGCCACTATAGACCTTTCATTTAAGTATTGTTTAGAATCCGTATGGAACACATAATGAAGAATAATACATCTTAAATAAAGTTAAGTCAGTTGTTATGTTATGTATATATATATATCAACCCCAAATCTTACTTTGTTTTCTTGAATAATCAAACCTAAGATAAGAAGGTTGTTTGGCCACTTACTAAAGAGTCTATCATGTTTAAGGAACTTTCTTAAAATTATTTTATAGTGATCCTTCATGAATGATCATGCAAGTAATATTGAGTATAACTCAAACCAACAGCGTATAGAAAATTGCTCCTATCACTACATCAACTATGGCCAGACTAAAAGGAAATATAGAAGTTATACATCTCGATGTTTATCATCAGATTACTATATGTTGCCATTTAGGACATGAGTGTAGTTCATAATCAGCCTTAATCTATCCTAATTAGGCAGGCTATACATTCTGAAAGAAACATGTGTGCCACAGCCATAAATGAGCTTTCATCCATAAGTTCAACTAAATGGAAAATTTCCAAGATGGTGGTTGGCTAGTGTGCACCCTCTCCACAAAGCTCCTCACCTCAGTGATATAATACATAGAAAATTCTCTGTTTGCTTTATAGAGGGAGTAATCTAAAGAGAAGAAGAACAATTACAATGTATCAACCTGTTTTTGGTGGTGTATCTTGAGCTTGCAAGAACTAAAATCGGTACATTCTGCTTCAGTTTAACCAGCAGGTCCAGCCACGTGTACACGGTGGGCCAGAAATTTTCCAAAGCTTACTAATTAAAGGAGTATAAAACAGCATGGCAAAGTCATTAGACATGATAGAGACACAAACAACGAAAACTAAACTCTCTGCCATAGTATCTCCAGAGAAAGAGGTAACTTCTAAGAGACAGAAAATCAATAAACAGTTATCTGAACTGAACAAATCCATCAACAAAGCCAAGGAGGAGATTAACTTCCACATGGATGAACTTAAACAAGCTCTACAACCCATCCAATCGGCTATTCAAACCTTTTCTGAGCAACTAACTAAATTCAGGACCACAATTAATCAAATTTCTGACAGAGTAGATACCCTTGAACACAAAATCCAGTCTAATGACTTTCATATTCAAGCCTTTACAAGAGGAGCTTCACTAAAATGCTCTCCTAAATGATCTACAACAAAAGTTGACTGATCTCAAGGAAGGAGTCGCGATAACAATATTTTGATCAGGGGGCTCCCTGAAAAATATGAAAACACAGACCTACTAAATGTAACTAAGCAGATATTTGAACAGCTGCTGCACTCGGAGGGTATTACTGCGGCTATAGTAATTGAGAGAGCCCATCGCGCCCTTCACAAGCAGCAAGACTCCACAGCCCCACGTCTGGTTTGGACCAAACTATTAAATTACCAACATACTCAAAAAATTCTTTCTGCAGCTAAAAAACAAAAATCCTTTAGCTGGAATAATCGTAACCTAAGCTTCTCACAAGACCTTCCACTTACAATAAAAGAAAATAGGCAAAAACGATCTCTGTTTTGTGCTGAACTAATAAAAAAGGGTGTGAAGTTCCAAATGCACTACCGGAACACATTAATGTTGTATAACAAAGAATCCAGATATGCTGCCAGCTCACCTAAGGAGGCAAAAGACGCTTTTATTAAAGCCTTTGGAAAATCACCAGATATGTAACACCAGTTTTAAGTATAGCGATCCACTTTTAAAGGACTAAAGTCTAGTTTTTTGCCTACCGAAATATGCAATCTTCCTTCTTTATATGCTGGTTAACCCATGATGTAGTTTTAAAACTGTTAAACCTTCATAATAACTTGGATATTTATCTACCTTCTACCTATTAAAACAAACCTAGGAACAAATCTTATCCCATATTGTTGTATGTGGGTACATTTATCGCTACAATTTCCTGCTGCATCAGTACGCGGGTTCCCCACCGGATATTTCGACATCAGCATTGTGACCTAGATCAGAGGCATCAGTCAGCAATCAAGATTCCTTAGCCTCATGCGGATCGTCGGAAAATTTGCCTGACATCTTTCTTTAGCAGAGGACTTTGATTGTGATGATTAATCACTCGACAAGACCAACGCAACTCGTGAGTTTTCTTCATTGCCCTGACAGGTCAGATGACATCTCTTTGGCTGATCGAATGACAAGACTTGAACTTCCTCCCTATATACAGAAGGTGAATGAATAACTATTTACGATAACCTCAAATGCAGCTTACTCCACACTTCTTTGACTAACTTTTAAGTAGCCTAATTCACATCCCTTTCAAATGAATGGCTAAACTCCAGAATGTCAACAAATACTATTAAATGGCATTTTAAACCCCATTTAATATGTACATTATAGAAATTTAAAACTATGAAATTACCTTCCTTCATGCTATGCCTAGCCAGATCATTTCTACCATCACCCCTGGCAAAACCAACAGCTGTTTTAGGGATCGAATATGGAACATATCTATGCTATAAGTAGGGGTGATGGTAGAAATGCTCTGGCTAGGTATAGCATCTTTGCATCACCTCACAGCAACAAATGCAGCAGGTTCTTTGCCTTGATTCCTCCTCAAGGGCAGTCACCCAGAGATGCTCTAGTCCATGCCTGGCCTCCAGGTCTACTTTATGCTTTCCCACCACTTCCCTTGATCCCCAAATTTCTTTAGAAAGCATTCAGGTTGAAGAGCAAAGTGATTCTCATTGCTTCTTTTCCTTGGATCAAAGGAAGCTAATTTGATAGTATTTTCCTCATATTGTAGCAAGCTTTCCTATCAGGTAGTATGTTAAGATCAATATTGACTTCCTTGTATTCCTTTAAAAGATGAGGATCTATTTACACTAGTTACAGTGGCTTGGGGATAGAAACCTAAATGAAAACTTATATTCCTATATGTCTTAGTGTATAGGCCACTATAGACCTTTCATTTAAGTATTGTTTAGAATCCGTATGGAACACATAATGAAGAATAATACATCTTAAATAAAGTTAAGTCAGTTGTTATGTTATGTATATATATATATCAACCCCAAATCTTACTTTGTTTTCTTGAATAATCAAACCTAAGATAAGAAGGTTGTTTGGCCACTTACTAAAGAGTCTATCATGTTTAAGGAACTTTCTTACGAAAATTATTTTATAGTGATCCTTCATGAATGATCATGCAAGTAATATTGAGTATAACTCAAACCAACAGCGTATAGAAAATTGCTCCTATCACTACATCAACTATGGCCAGACTAAAAGGAAATATAGAAGTTATACATCTCGATGTTTATCATCAGATTACTATATGTTGCCATTTAGGACATGAGTGTAGTTCATAATCAGCCTTAATCTATCCTAATTAGGCAGGCTATACATTCTGAAAGAAACATGTGTGCCACAGCCATAAATGAGCTTTCATCCATAAGTTCAACTAAATGGAAAATTTCCAAGATGGTGGTTGGCTAGTGTGCACCCTCTCCACAAAGCTCCTCACCTCAGTGATATAATACATAGAAAATTCTCTCTGTTTGCTTTATAGAGGGAGTAATCTAAAGAGAAGAAGAACAATTACAATGTATCAACCTGTTTTTGGTGGTGTATCTTGAGCTTGCAAGAACTAAAATCGGTACATTCTGCTTCAGTTTAACCAGCAGGTCCAGCCACGTGTACACGGTGGGCCAGAAATTTTCCAAAGCTTACTAATTAAAGGAGTATAAAACAGCATGGCAAAGTCATTAGACATGATAGAGACACAAACAACGAAAACTAAACTCTCTGCCATAGTATCTCCAGAGAAAGAGGTAACTTCTAAGAGACAGAAAATCAATAAACAGTTATCTGAACTGAACAAATCCATCAACAAAGCCAAGGAGGAGATTAACTTCCACATGGATGAACTTAAACAAGCTCTACAACCCATCCAATCGGCTATTCAAACCTTTTCTGAGCAACTAACTAAATTCAGGACCACAATTAATCAAATTTCTGACAGAGTAGATACCCTTGAACACAAAATCCAGTCTAATGACTTTCATATTCAAGCCTTACAAGAGGAGCTTCACGCTAAAATGCTCTCCCTAAATGATCTACAACAAAAGTTGACTGATCTCGAAGGAAGGAGTCGCCATAACAATATTTTGATCAGGGGGCTCCCTGAAAAATATGAAAACACAGACCTACTAAATGTAACTAAGCAGATATTTGAACAGCTGCTGCACTCGGAGGGTATTACTGCGGCTATAGTAATTGAGAGAGCCCATCGCGCCCTTCACAAGCAGCAAGACTCCACAGCCCCACGTCTGGTTTGGACCAAACTATTAAATTACCAACATACTCAAAAAATTCTTTCTGCAGCTAAAAAACAAAAATCCTTTAGCTGGAATAATCGTAACCTAAGCTTCTCACAAGACCTTCCACTTACAATAAAAGAAAATAGGCAAAAACGATCTCTGTTTTGTGCTGAACTAATAAAAAAGGGTGTGAAGTTCCAAATGCACTACCGGAACACATTAATGTTGTATAACAAAGAATCCAGATATGCTGCCAGCTCACCTAAGGAGGCAAAAGACGCTTTTATTAAAGCCTTTGGAAAATCACCAGATATGTAACACCAGTTTTAAGTATAGCGATCCACTTTTAAAGGACTAAAGTCTAGTTTTTTGCCTACCGAAATATGCAATCTTCCTTCTTTATATGCTGGTTAACCCATGATGTAGTTTTAAAACTGTTAAACCTTCATAATAACTTGGATATTTATCTACCTTCTACCTATTAAAACAAACCTAGGAACAAATCTTATCCCATATTGTTGTATGTGGGGTACATTTATCGCTACAATTTCCTGCTGCATCAGTACGTGGGTTCCCCCACCGGATATTTCGACATCAGCATTGTGACCTAGATCAGAGGCATCAGTCAGCAATCAAGATTCCTTAGCCTCATGCGGATCGTCGGAAAATTTGCCTGACATCTTTCTTTAGCAGAGGACTTTGATTGTGATGATTAATCACTCGACAAGACCAACGCAACTCGTGAGTTTTCTTCATTGCCCTGACAGATCAGATGACATCTCTTTTGGCTGATCGAATGACAAGACTTGAACTTCCTCCCTATATACAGAAGGTGAATGAATAACTATTTACGATAACCTCAAATGCAGCTTACTCCACACTTCTTTGACTAACTTTTAAGTAGCCTAATTCACATCCCTTTCAAATGAATGGCTAAACTCCAGAATGTCAACAAATACTATTAAATGGCATTTTAAACCCCATTTAATATGTACATTATAGAAATTTAAAACTATGAAATTACCCCTTCCTTCATGCTATGCCTAGCCAGATCATTTCTACCATCACCCCTGGCAAAACCAACAGCTGTTTTAGGGATCGAATAAGGGAACATATCTATGCTATAAGTAGGGGTGATGGTAGAAATGCTCTGGCTAGGTATAGCATCTTTGCATCACCTCACAGCAACAAATGCAGCAGGTTCTTTGCCTTGATTCCTCCTCAAGGGCAGTCACCCAGAGATGCTCTAGTCCATGCCTGGCCTCCAGGTCTACTTTATGCTTTCCCACCACTTCCCTTGATCCCCAAATTTCTTTAGAAAGCATTCAGGTTGAAGAGCAAAGTGATTCTCATTGCTTCTTTTTGGCCTCAACAAATGGCCCTCCATAGACACTGGAACCATGTCTAGATCTACTGTCTCATCCATCAGGGCAAATTCTCTCTCTAATCTCCCAGGCCTAAAACTAACTGCATGGTTTCTCCAATTCCAATGATGGCTAGACTTTCCGGGCTTTTCATCTCCAGTCCAAAATATTCTGATCTCCTCTCATAAATCATCTACTAGGAGAATCTGTAAGAGCAAATGTAAAAGATTATGTATATGGGCTCAACAGAAAGAGTTAGATCCTTTTACTGCTTCTGTTACAGCATTCTAGATTGTTTTGCTCATATTTTCCAAAATGGGGCAAGTCACTCACTGTACTGTGAAAGTGCAATTAGCAGTCATTTCAGATTATTATATTGGAGAAAATTCATCATTTTTAGCTTCATCTAAATTGTGTAAGGCTTTTCTCAGAGGTACTTTCCTACTTCGACCTCTAGTTAAAAATTCAACACCTCCTTGGGACCTAACTATGATTTTTGAACCTTCAGCCAAAGTAGGTTTTGCTATCACTTCAGCAAGAAGGGTATCTGAATTGCAAGCTCTCTTCTCGAAATATCTTTATTTAATTTTTCATGAAGACAGAGTAACCTTATGTACCAAAACTTCCTTTCTACCCAAAGTTCATAGGTATGTTCTAGGCCAATGGCCCTGGGGCCTTTACAACCCTAGCCATATGATTACTCTGGCATAGTGCCACCCGACCTTAGTTCCCAGTGTCTCTGTTGAGTAGAGCTACTGGAGTTATCGCTGGGGTGAATTTTCTGTTTCCCATCGACTCATCAAGATTTCTCTCTCTTGAAGCTGGTCAGCGAGGTGCTCTGGTTGACATGTATGGGAAGTCTATTTCATAGCATGGGCAGTCTCTGGGTTATGAACCTGTGCCTCCAGCATGTTCTGTTAATTGTTGTAATGAGGTTGAGGTCTCTGGAGCATGTGGTGTGGAGGGATTGGGATTTCTTTAGATGTAGCATTTCTAACAGAGCTGATTTGGACATGACTTTGTAAGTCAAGCAGAGATCGCCTCTAAGTAGGTGATATGAGACAGATAATAGTTGGAGATTTTTGAGTCTGTCCATATAGGACAATTGTTTAAGGCCTAGGATCCTCTCTGTGAGGTACTTTTGCGGCCTCTCCAGTTGTTGCAGGTGTATAGTGAGGTACATGCCAAATGGGACACTGTACTCTATGACTGGCCTAATGAGGGAAGAGTAGAGGAAGACAATGACCTCTTTCTTCCTGGATCCAAAACCCTTAGTAATGAGATGTGCCACATAGAAGGACTTTCTGACCACAGTGACAATGTGGTGATGAAAAGAGAGATTGCTGTCAACCTGTGTTCCTAGATCTCTTATAACACTTTCTGTGTTCAGTGGACTACCATCAATGTGGTAATTCATTGGAACCATGTTTTTCCGAAAGGGGCTGACAACACATTTTTTGGCATTGAGCTTAAGGCCATGGTTCTGACACCAGTCGTTGGTCTCAGTGAAGCCATTCTGTAGGATGTCAACATCACTTGGAGAGTTAATAATAGCTCCCAACTTGCAATCATCTGTGAACTTTGTCAGCCAGAGTCGCTTCATGTTGGCCTGGACTTCAGAGAAGTAGATACCAAACAGGAGAGGACCCAGGACCGAACCCTGTGGGACTCCATTCATGACTAGTTGGCAGTCTGACTTGGAGTCAGCTACTTCACACTATGGTTCTATGTGTGAGCCAGTTTGCAACCCACCTAGTCATATAGGTGTTGATGCCTAGCTTAGTGAGCTTTTCTATGATTCCTAAGTGGGGAATGGTATCAATAGCCTTGGCCAGATCAAGGTAGGCTGTATGAACCACCTTGCCTTCATCCATAGTTCTGGTGACTGACTCAAAGAAGTCAACCAAGTTGAGCAGGCATGATTTACCCTTCACAAAACCAAACTGTGTGGGATCCAGGGTTTGGAGAATGTTCATCGTGTTTCACTGTTGCAGTCCTAACAAATGGGTTATCCGGCTCCCGGTAACCCTTGATCGGCCAGAATACCAAAGGTAAGAAAGAATGATGTTGGCTGTCATCGGTTGTAAAGGACGTCAGGGCATCCAATACAAAAGGAGACAGCCGACGTCACTTCCTCAGTCTTCCTTGCCACGGAGCCCAAAGTAGAAGCATTTCTTGCATGAGTGCTGGTCGGCAGATTACCTTTTTTGTTTCCGACTACCAAGTTGAAGTCAACTAAAGCTAAGTACCCCATTGGGGATCCTCTTTTCTTGCCTTAATGAATGTCAGAAAAGGTTAATAATTGTCTTACCTGTGGAAAGCAGATTCCCCATAGAGATTTTCACTCCTATTGTATTATTTGTTTAGGCCTTGACCACGACGTTCCTAATTGTGATCTCTGTGCGTCCTTCAACCTGCGTACTATTTGTCGTCGGCGTAAGCTTTTAGCTAAGCATTTTGGAGTCTGGCCTAAGTTTGTCGGTATGGCATCCAGTGGTCTTCAGGCTTCGGATATCCTCAAGAAGAATAAGGATAAAGACCGCGACAGGCTTCCAAAGGTGAAGTCCTCAGATGATGTTAAGTTGGTCGTCAGTCATGTGGTAGTCAGTGAGGCACCTTTGCAGCCCCTGCAGCCCACAGATTTTCAACCGCAGGCCTTGGTTGAGACCTTTTCTGAGGCTCCCAGGCTTCCATTTTGGCTTCTGACCTTCCACCTGTTGCTTCTTCAGCTGGATGCGGAGCTGCTAAACTGACTCCGGTGTCCGAGGCCTCCATTCTTCATTTAGACAGCAAGCTCATACTGACTACTTCGGCTGCAACTTCGGCAGTTGCCAGGCCTCCTGAGTCCTTCAGACTTGCAGGTAAATCTTCCAGTCGTAAGCCTGTGAAGAAACAGGCTCCAGTCTCCTCTCATTACCCTCATTCTCAAATGGTTAAAATGGTGGATGACCATTTGACTCTTATTAGGGGTTCACAGCCTCCTCCTTCAAAGTGAGGTAGGGATGTCTCTCCTGAAGCTTTGTCTTATTCAGGTTCTGATACTTCTAGCATTTCTGTTGATGAAGAAGTTTCTCAGGATTTCTCTCCTTTTGAGGATTCCGATGCAAAGGAGTCCATCCCTTCTGCTTCTCCTCCAGTGGATTTCTCTTTTGGTGCTACTTTAAATACTCTCAGGGAGCATTTTAAATGGGAAAGTCAGGATTATCCCCTTTCTAAGAAAAGGATTAGGGAGTTTTTGGATTTGCCTCAGCACAAGCCTTTGGCTATTCCACCTGTGTTGGAGGTGGTTGATGATGTTTTTCTGGAAAATTCCTTGACTCCAAATTCGGTTCCTCCTGCTCCCAGGAAACCTGACAGGTACTATAGAGTCCTTGATTCTCATTTGTTTCTTTTCAGGAATCCACTGGCTGATCCAGAGGTTATTTCTCAAGGTCCTAAAGGAGTTAAGGCCACTGTTACTAAAAATCATGTTCCCTCTGACAGCGAATCTAGGAACTTAGATAGGTGGGTTAAAAAGGTTTATACCTCTGCCACTCTTGCTATTAGATCTACTAATTGTCTTTTTCATATGCTGAAGTACCAGCAGCACACCTTGGAAGCTATTAAGTCTAGGATAGCAAGTATGCCTCTGTTGCAAAGTGTAAGGATATGCAGGATTTGCTGAATTCTGCCAGTCTTGTCAATAGACATTCTTTATATTGTGGTTTTGACATTCTAGAAGCCTCCTGTAGGGCTTCCACTACTGGCTCTGTTATAAGAAGGCACGCTTGGCTCAGGGAACAACCCCTACCAGAGCCTGTCAAGGCTAAGCTTTTGGATGTACCTTTGCATAAGGACAGTCTTTTTGGCAGCAAAGCAGAGGTAGTGCTCAAAAGATGGAAGACAAGGCCAAGTCTATGCAGACAGTTAAAGACTTTCTGCAAGTTCAGCCTCCTCGCTTCAGCAGGAATTACCCTTCTAAGAGTTGGATATTCCCTGATACCAGCAGACAGAACTGTTCTAGGACTAGAGGTTACAAATCTTCTAGGGGACAGGTGGCTACCCCTCAAAGGTCTAAGCGTTGGCAGGCTTCCTCTTCCAAGCCGGGAAGGTCTAAGCCTGCATCTCAATCTAAACATTCTCAATGACTCTGTCCAACTTCTGCCTATTCTTGTCTGCCTGGAGAGTCCTTTAGGGGGAAGGTTGGCCCTTTTTGCAAATGTTTGGGCCTCCCTCACGGATGACAAATGGGTACTCAGAACTATAGCCCTAGGACACAAGTTTTCTTTCCACACATTTCCAGTACCCAAAGGATTCCCGGATGCTCCTCCAAACCTAAGGGCAGAAGTAGAAAAGCAAATTTTGTCTCTGTTACATTTGGGAGCAATAGAAATAGAATCAGTTCTTGCTCAGCAGGTAGGCCAGGGTTTCTATTCCAGATTTTCCTAGTTCCAAAAAAAGAAGGCACCTGGTGTCCTATCCTAGATCTATCCATTCTGAACTCCTCCTTGGTAATTCCACAATTCAGAATGCTCACCCTACATCAGTTGCTACCAATGATGGACAAGGATGCCTGGCTGGTAACTTTGGATATCAAAGAAGCTTATTTGCACATCTGTATTAGGGGAAGCTGCAGGCAGTATCTTTGCTTCAGAGTGAGCAAGCAACATTATCAATTCTCTGCGCTGCCCTTTGGCTTGTCTACTGCTCCCAGAGGTTTCACAAAGTGCCTGGCTCCAGTTATTGCCTTTGCAGGCAGAAGAAAATTCAGATTTATCCATGCTTGGATGACTGTCTAATTCAGGCAAATTCTCAGGAACAATTGTTAAAGGATTTGGAATTTGTAAAGACTCTACTCTGTCTTCCCTGGGTTGCACTCTCAATGAGCAAAAGTCAAAAATGGTACCAACCAAGGAGATAACATTCCAGGGAGTGAGTCTGAACACAGCTGCCCAGATGATACATCTCACCCAGGAGAAGCGGGCAACTCTTTCAGCTTACTTCAAGGACTTGGCAAGCCTGTCCCAGCTCCCTGCAAGGAAATACCTGCAAGCTCTGGGATTCATGGCCTCTTGTATTCTTATGATTCCATATGCAAAGCTACATATGAGGAAATTGCAATGTTACCTCAAAAACCTTTGGTGTCAGCACACACACGACCTGGATGTGATAATTCCTCTACTTCCTTGTCTGCAGAGAGAGCTTCTATGGTGGGTGACAGCCTGTTAACAAAACAAGGGCATGCCTTTCCGCCTACCTCCTGCCATTCAAGTTCTGACCACTCATCGGACTACACCTGGGGAGATCACCTGGATGGCAGATGCATATAGGGATGTTGGAACGCCCAGCACATGCACTTTCACATAATCCTGAAGGAATTAATTGCAGTTCAGCAGGCCTTACTGGCTTTCAAGCATCTTCTTTCTCCAGGAACTCTGTCAGAACAGACAACACCACATTCATGTGGTACATCAACAAACAGGGAGGGACCCATTCTTACCCCCTGTGCAGGCAGAGCATGAATCTATGGTCCACAGCAGCATAGGTTCATAGGTAGGTACTAGGCTATTGGCCCTAGGGCCTATACAAGCCTAGCCAAAAATGTACCCTGGCTTTCACCACCCAAGAAAATTATTTTCCTGTGCCCCTGTCAAGCAGAACCACAGAAGTGATCCCTGGGGTGAATTTCCTATTACCCATCCAATCATCAAGATTTTTCTTGAAGAGTGCTAATGAGGAGCTCTGTTTGACATAGGTAGTCTGTTCCAGAGTATGGGAAGTCACTGGGACAGGAATCTATCCCTCCAGCATGTTCTGTTTATTGTGGTGACAAGGTTTAGGTCCCTAGAGCGTGTAACTCGGAGGGATTGGGATTTCTTTAAGTGGAGCATGTCCAACAGCTCTGGGTTTGACATAGCTTTGTATGTTAGGAAGAGATCGCCTCTGAGTAGGCGATATGCAAAGGAGTAAAGCTGGAGTTTTTTGAGACGGTCTGTGTAAGGCATCTGTTTGAGGCCAGTAATCCTCTTTGTGAGGTATTTTTGCGGCCTTTCCATTTGTTGTAGATGTCTTGTGAGGTACATGCCAAAAGGGACGTTGTACTCTATAATGGGTCTAATGAGTGATGAGTGGAGGGGAACAATGACCTCTTTTTTTCTGGATGAGAAACCTTTTGTGATGAGGTGTGTCACGTAGAATGATTTCCTGACCACTTTGGCGATGTGATTATCAAAGGAGAGACTACTGTCCACCTGTGTCCCAAGGTCTCTTATCACACTTTCGGTGTTAGTAGACTACCGCCTATGTGGTAGTTCATGGGTACAGAATTTTTACCAAAGGGGATGACAATGCACTTTTTGGCATTGAGCTTGAGACCATGTCTTTGACACCAGGCATCTGTCTCAGTGAGGCCCTTTTGTAGGATGTCCACATCGTTAGGAGTTTCAATTATGGCTCCTAGTTTGCAGTCATCTGTGAATTTAGTTAGCCAAAGACCTTCTGTGTTAGCCTGTACTTCAGAGAAGTAGATACCAAACAGGAGAGGACCCAGGACTGAACCCTGTGGTACTCCACTTGTCACTGGTCTGAAGTCTGATTTGGAGTCTGCTACTTTCACAGTGTGGGTTCTTTCAGTAAGCCAGTTGGCAACCCATCTTGTGGCATAGGGATTTATACCTAGATTAGTGAGTTTATCTATAATTCCAGAGTGGGGGATGGTGTTGAACGCCTTGGCGAGATCTAGATAGGCTGTGTGAACCACCTTACCCTCATCCATGGCCTTGGTGACTACTTCAAAGAAGTCTATCAGGTTTAGGAGACATGATCTGCCTTTTACCAGCCCAAACTGTCTGGGGTCCAGGGTGTGGAGATCTCCAATGTCTTTGTTTATGAGTTCCATGATGATACGTTCCATGGCCTTGCAGACTAGGCTCGTCAGGCTAATGGGGCGGTAGTTCCTGGGGTCTGTTGTGGCCCCCCCCCTTTGTGGAGTGGGATAACTGTTGCAGTGCACCATTCAATGGGCACAAAGCCTGAGGTGAGGCTATGATTGAACATGGTAGTTAGGTGGGGTGCCAGTTCATTCTGTAGTTCATGTAGAAGGCAGCCTGGGATGTTGTCAGGTCCCATGGATGCTGTGTTCTTGGCTTTGGAGAGTGAAGTTTTTACCTGTGCAGCCATGATTACAGGAACTTTGCATTCTTCCGGTATAAAGATGGGCCCTTTAGGGGGTGAGATGGGGGTCTACATCTTCTAGCTCAGTTTCATCCAGGGAGACTCAATGTTTTGGCAGACCAGTTGAGCAGACAGACCCTGGATCCTCATGAGTGGCAGCTGAACAGAACAGTCTTTTACAGCACCATCCGGAGTTGGGGCACTCCTCAGGTGGATCTTTTCTCCTCCCCAGACATCCACCTTCTTCCACTTTTTTGCACCAGACAGCATCACAGCAAAGCCTGGAAAGTGGATGCTCTGTCTTTCCCTTGGACACTACTTTCAGTTTATGCCTTCCCTCCTCTTCCTCTTCTTCCCAGAGTATTGTTGAAGATTAGGGACAAAAGACCAAGGACCATTCCCATAGGTCCAGACTGGCCCAGGGAACATTGGTATCCACTGCTTTGCAGTCTCTCCATTTTCCTCCGTGGCATCTTCCGCTGAAATCCGATCTTTTGGTTCAGGAAGGGGGGGGGGGGGATTCTGCATCCTCATCTTCAGTCTCTCCATTTGGCAGCATGGCACATTGTATAGATCAATCTACTACTTCTTCCTTTTCCCTGCAGGTGGTTGATGTACTTCGTGAGGCCAGGAGGCCTAGCACTAGGAAGTCCTACGCTGGCAAATGGGAAAGATTCTCTCATTGGATGCAGGCTAGAGGGGAATCTTTGGCTCAGCCTACTCTTCCTCTGTTCCTGGAATACTTGGCTGATTTGCTTCAAGGTGGACTTTCTTTTTCGTCTATCAAGATCCATGCTTCAGCTGTTTCTGCTTATTGTTCTTTTGAACAGCCCATTTTCTCTCATCATCTAATGAAAATGTTTCTCAGAGGTGCTAGCAACTTGAAACCTCCCAGAAGAGCACCTACTCTAGCCTGGGACCTTAATTTTGTCTTGGAGAAACTCACTCTTCCTCCTTTTGAGCTATCTGCCACTGCAAAATTAAAGTTTCTCTCTTGGAAAACGACCTTCCTCTTGGCTATAACTTCAGCAAGGAGAGTTTCGGAGTTGCAGGCTTTAACGGCTGTGGAGCCTTTTCTCATTTTCCATGCAGATCGTGTCTCTCTGAGATCCAGTCCCTCTTTTATGCCTAAGGTGGTTTCAAGCCTGACTCTTAATCAGTCCATACACCTTCCTTCTTTCTTTCCTAATACTCAGAACAGCGGTGAAAGGAGCATGCATTCTCTTGATGTGCATAGACAGCTCAGGTTGTACCTAGACAGGACTAAAGACCTTCGGAAATCAGCTCAGCTATTGGTCAGTTTTGCTCCTGGAGCTCAGGGCAAAGCTATTTCTAAGCAGACCATTTCTAAATGGATTGCACACTGTATTACATTCTGTTATTCCTTTCATGGCAAGGTTCCTCCTCAAGGGGTAAGGACCCACTCCACAAGAGCAGCCTCCACGTCTGCAGCCTTTTTAAGGGGTGTCCCTACTAAAGACATTTTAGAGGCTGCCACATGGTCTTCTGTACATACTTTCACTAGGCATTATAATATGCCTTTGTTTTCTAGATCCAGGGCAGGGTTTGCCACTGCTGTTCTGCATGGCACTCTCTCCAATCCTTGATTGTGTTGGTACCTCCTCCTTCTTCTCTGAGCTTTGGTAATCAACCCATTTGTTAGGACTGCAACAGTGAAACATGAAGAAAATAGTACAGTTGTGTACACTTACCATAAATGTAGATGTTCGAGTGTAGTCACTGTTGCAGTCCTGGTTTCCCTCCCTCCTTCCCCCTTTTTTCTTTTCCTAAGGTACAGGCTAATTTTGGTATTGTTTGCCAAAGGTTTAAGCCTTGTTTTCTGGGGGCTTCTGACTGTTATGGCAAGAAAGACTGAGGAAGTGACATTGGCTGTCTTCTTTTGTATCGGATGCCCTGACATCCTTTACAACTGACAACAGCCGACATCATTCTTACTTACCTTTGGTATTCTGGCCGATCGAGGGCTACCGGGAGCTGGATAACCCATTTGTTAGGCCTGCAGCAGTGAATACATTCGAACATCTATATTTACGGTAAGTGTACATAACTGTACTTTCCCTATATCTTTGTTTATTAGGTCCTTGATGATGCATTCCATAGCTTTGCATATCAGACTCGTCAGGCTAATGGGCTGATAGTTCCCAGGGTCTGTAGTCACTCCTCCTTTGTGGAGAGGGATGACTGTAGCGGTGCGCCATTCAGTAGGGACAAAGCCTGAGGTGAGGCTGTGATTGAACAGGGCAGACAGGTGAGGTGCCAGTTCACTCTGTAATTTATGTAGAACACAGCCAGGGATATTGTCAGGTCCCGCAGACGCTGTATTCTTGGCCTTGGACAGTGCTGTTTTAACCTGTGCAGCAGTAATACTGGGTACCTCACAATCTACTGGTATTGTGATTGGCCCTTTGGTGGGGTAGAAAGGGGTAATGTTGGCACTGAATCTGTCGGCCAGTATACTGGCAATATCTGTTGGCACGGTATAGGAGGTACCATTGTGTAGTAGCTCAGAGCAAATCTGGGTATTGCCGTGGAGATTCTTTACATAACTATAGAAGGCCTTGTGGTTGTCTTTACTATCTGCTGCAATTCTGTTTTCATAGCTAGCTTTAGAGGATTTGATGAGGGATTTCAACTTTTTATTGAGGCTGATAAGGGAGTTTTCCAGTCTTGGGACTTCACCTTATTCTGCATCAGTTTCCTCCTTCTGTTGTAGAGTTTGTTTATGGCAGGGGACCACCAGATTGGCTTACTTTTTTTGGAGGAGAGCGTCTTGGTTTTATTGAGTATGGTGAGATCCATGCATTTGTGTACGTGTTCGTACACTGCATTGGTGTATGATTCGGCAGTCATGCAACTATTCTCCATTTGCATGGGTGCCGTGAAGTTAGCCACCTCTGTTTATATGAGCCCAAAGTTAGCTTTGGAGAAGTTTTTCATGGTGGTTACCTTTGCAGGTGTGGGGTGGGTGGTGAGAGGGATGTGGATTTCCATGGTGATTAGTTTGTGGTCGAATCAATCTATCAACTTACCAGTCTTCTTTCTCAAGTACCAAAACAAAGGGGGATCTACTCTTCCTCTGCTAGATGTTCATAGGCAACTGCATTTTTATTTAGACAGAACTAAATCTTTCAGAAAATCTGACCAGCTTTTCTTATCTTTTTCAGATGCAAGAAAAGGAAAACCATTTGCCAAGACCACTTTAGCTAAATGGTTAAGAGACTGCATTTCGTTTGTTTATAAATCTAAAGGTGTTTCATTACCCAAGCAAAAAATTTTACTGTACTAGATCAATGGCAACTTCTCAAGCCTCTTCGGGAAATGTTTTGGCTGATATTTGTTCAGCTGCTTCTTGGTCAAAGTATCACATCTTTATTTCCCACTATAAACTAGACAATATCTGTAGGAATAGAGCTGCCTTTTCTTCTGCAGTGCTTTGAAATATCCTTCCATGAAGGCCACACTGGATTATTGTAGCTGTGGACTCCGTCCCACACGTTGAGGAATGAATGAAAATGAGAACATCAGATAAAGAAGTTATGTACTTAACCATACATTTCCATCTGTGTTGTCCCTTTTCATTCTTCATCAGCCTCCTCACCCTTCTTCCCCCTGTCCGTCTTATGAAGGGTGTGAAGAACATGTTAGTAGGAACCTCTGTTCCTTGTTGGGCTCCTAATCTGTGCTCTACATCTTTTAGTGTCTTTCTGATATTTGTACGTTATTGTATGTATATATTTTGAAAAAAAATGTTAGCTGCAAACCCGATCTGAGGTAATCCGGGGAAATAAGGCATTATGGGTAGGGGAGTAGCTCGAGCTTTAGAAAGCATCTGAGTCAGATCCGAAACCTACTGGTTGAGGAAGATTGAAAATGGGCAGTACAGATGGAACTTTAGTAAATACATAACTTCTTCTTTTCTCTGGCTTTAACTTTATTTTCACGAAATTTGAAGATAAGTAATACTACTAGTCTATTTGCCCTCATCAGGTACATATTTGCCTAGTTCATGTGTTGTAAAAGAATCAGATTTTTCTTTGCCTATTCCATAAACTTTTAAATTAAGGCTTGCAGCCAAGTATTTCCGAGCTGATCAGTATGGTGGCATATCCTTGTATTCGAGAACATAGTGACATTTAAGCTGGAATCACGTGGGACTTTACAACACTGAGGAAAGTGGGCCTTGTAAACAACATGCTGCTTAATTTGTTGTCATTGCTGTATACAGGTAAATGTCGAACAGCTTGATGAAGACACTGTCGTAAATCATACTGGTACCTCATACAGGAAGAAATGTGGTAAGAACTGCAGTGCTTCCTCTATCCTAACATTTTGTGTTATGATGTAAACCGTAACTGATTATACATTGACAGTCTTTTTACAGTAATGCAGAGTAGTTTAACTCTTTCATTGCTGCCAGCACTTATGCTAATGAGATAAGTACCCCTGTGTTGCCAGACTGCATAGCATTTGTCTGGAGCTAATAATTGAAAAGACTTAAATGTGAAAGAAATACTGTAAACCAAACACATAAATCAGTTGTTTTCTTTTACTGTTTTAATTTAAAAATTTATTTGATATTGAAGTGGCTTACTCATGGTGCTGAATGCTGCACACTCACTAGTACTGTGATTAAATGATATTGCAGCAAATTGCCATATTTAGTCTGTCTTTGAAACACTGCAGGCATTGTACCCTGAACTCCAGCCATGTAAGCAAAGCCGCAGGTGCGGATCTTCAGACAGAGTGATTAGCTCTATCAGTTTGAATGAGTCAACAGAAAAGGGATTTTGCAGGCTGCTGTGGTTTGTTTACTATTGTGTTCTGAAATATAAAAACATTAAACAGTCAGAAGTGGGGAAATGAGATATAAGGGTGCAACCCCATCACCAGTCCCCATAAACTGAACAGCCACATTCTCTACAGCATTCTCACCATGTTGCAAACAAAATTAATTTAGTAACAAAATGATAGTCTCCAGAAAGCTGTAACATCATTGTTTCATAGTCTTTTCAAATTTAGAGAGCATCTTGTAAAGACAGAGATGGTGAACAAATACATGCTGCATATGCTTGTTAAAACTTGTGCAGAATGATGGAAGTGACAGAGATGGCTGTTTCATGCTGCAGTGGTGTGGTATGATACAGAGGGCTTTTGCTGAAACAAGTGACCACTAACCACCAGAGGTTTGTTATTGTTTTAGCACTGGAGAAGTCACCAGATTGGAATGGCGAGCCTCAGAAATCAGTGGAACACCAGAAAAATGGAATGGTGGGGAAAATGGTAGGGGCCTATGGGGCATGGCATTCATCTTTAATATTTGGTAACGTGTTGATTCAAAAGGCTTGGGTGATTTGGTTAAATTTCATTGTCAGCACTACTAAATAAGTGTCTGGGGATCTGCGGATGGCAGTTCACTGTGTTGTATTTAAGGCAGGTAAGGAGTTGGCCTGAATGTACCCATAAAGACCTAAAAAAAAAAAAAAAAAAAAAAAAGTCAAGAGCATTCAAAAACTGTGTAGCTGAAACACTTCATGTCCTTAAGGGGTCATTTGCATATATCCCATGGCCCTCCATTACAGGAGGTTTATGGTGTGATGACCGTGCCCTGGCCCAGCAATCAAGGAGCCTCAATCCTCACCACTAACACCAGGGAGGTTGTCTCCTTGAAGAGAGGAAAGGATAACTAATACACACAGTAAAGTGCAATTTCCCTTAAGTGCACACAGAGATCACAGTCAGTCTGGGGCTGGTTGCTCCCTTGCTCACCAGGTCCCCAGTAAGACTCCCCACTGGCACAGCTATACGGTCCAGGTCTCAGCCTAGCTGGGCAAGCCTAAACCTCTAGTACCCTCTCTGTCCAACCAGTGCTTTGTGTCCCTGCCCAAGTAGCTGACACAACACACACACACTTTGAGGTACATATTTATACAACTTCACAGGCACTCCTGGGAAAGGCTGGCACAGATTCTCCAGCTGTGCCCCTTTACCCAGACCATACGGTAGTAATCCCTGCCACCACCCAGCTAATAATATCAGCTACTAAAAGGCCCTTAAAAGGGTGTCCAATTATTACTGTGAAATATTATTATCCAATGGTAATGTGACTATTCAGTCTAGGCTTATTGGAAGGGCTTAGACAGTAAACTCTATAAATATATAATGTGCTCTAAAGTGTAATTTATCTCTACATAAACCAGCCACAGGTAGAAAGTTTTAAAAATATTTAATAATAAATAATTAAAACGCAAGACAAAACTACTACACCACAGAGATATCTAAGAGTTCAGAGATCACACAGAAACTTAAAATAATACAGTAGGACAGGTCTGATGTCAAAGAAAATACTTAATCTAATTTTACTAGCTTTAACTATTCCTACAAGAAATCACAGTGCTAAAACTTACATGTGACCATAAGCAGAGTGCTGAGTTAGATATCCAAGATCAAAATGCTCACAGTCTCTTACTGAACAATAGTTTTTAAACACTAACCAACAGCTTTGCTGAGGCCCTCCCAAATTACATCATTTTGACACTTAGGTTTTCTCAGGCCACAAACTGCATTATTTAGCAATCTAACACATGCTCAGAAAATTACAACAATAAAAGTCATTTCACATGTATACTCTAACAGAAACCAGAGCAATAAAGCACATTCCACATCTAAATTCTGGTCATAAACTTTAGCCTTAAAACAATGGGCATGAAACCTTCATCCAGACTCACTGGAGCCGAATTCTAACATGAAAGGGTCACAACATGGTTCACTGGGCCAGTAGAGTGCAATGTTGTCACATATTTTGCAGTTCCACATTTCACAGTATTCTTTTACACTCAAGAAAACATGCCTGTATTTTTACATTTATTTACAAATGCCAGAATTATATATCAAATTCTGTTTGACTAGGCTGGCAGCCTTCGTCCATCTCTCCCCAAACGTCACATATGGTATCACACAGTGAAAACTCCTAACTTGCTTAGGTTTTTCTTGCAGTTTTTACCTTGTCAAAACTCACAATGCCATGTACTAAAACACTGAAAGAAAAAAAGATCAAGAATTACAGAAGAGCAAATATTGAATATATATGTTTTTGCCAATTTGTATATACCAACTTAGAGACTGCTATACCTCAGAGATAAGCAGAATATTCTGAGAAATAGCAAGGTTGGATTTGTGCATATTATGATCTATATGAAATTCTGTATTTTTGGTCTTTCAGTCCCCATGTTCAGCATTCCAAGCCCCGACATTTCAAGTGGTTAACCTGATCCCATCACATCTCCCCAACAGTATATTATAAAGCCATGTCATTTCTTTTTTATTTGCCCTGGTCTCCAGGAAAAAGAGTACCAGTTATTGTAGTCTTTGTAAGTAACGTTTCACTTCTGTACTCCTCTCACTGTACTGTCCATGGATTTCCATCCAGTAGCTTAAAAATTACCTGATCTGATGTTGTCAGTTTTCATTCATTCCTCAAACCTGTGGGTTCACATCTGATCCTCGGATCTGACTTGGCCATTGCAATAGCTCTTGACAATCAAAAAGCTCTCGAGCTCTTCCTTACCCATAATGAACCCTTCTAAGTTACCTCAGATCTCATTTGCCGCTTTGCGAAGATGTCATTCTCCCATTGCTCTCTGGCAGCTAAGTGATTTTTCATTATTATTTCCAATATTGTTGTCTTCTAAACTTCCCTTAAGTAATTTCATTTAACTCTCTTCTAGCCCCTTACCTTAGCGATCAGTTTAAATTAATAGTTTAAATACTTTTCTTCCTTCCTTCTTTCTTTTTCTTTGTACGAACGGACCTTATGATATGATTGGTAGTATCTTCTTTTTTCTACACTTTTTTAGTGTAACTCTCTTTATCATTGTTGGTATTTTTTCTCTGGTTCCTGTTTTCTTCCTTTCTAGAAAAAAAATTAGTAGTAGAGAGTAGAATAATTTTTTCTCTCTCTTATGCTGCATTTTCTGTTGTTATGGTGGATAAAGATAAGCCAGCTGGCTTTAAAAAGTGTGAAAAATGCAGTAACAAGATTCCTTTTAGTGACTCTCATACCATGTGTGTGTATTGCCTCAGCTCCCTTCGCCTGCAGGAGGACTGTGGTGTCTGTCGTGTGTTCAACCACAGAGCTTTGGTTGAATGCAAAATTAAGCTTATAATAAAAGGTCTTTTGCCTTCCTCAAATTCTGGCGCTACACCATAAGGAAAAGAAAAGTCTAAACAATCAAACCCTGCATTTTCCTCATCATCTAGAGTCTCGGATATAGGAAGAAAAAGACCTGTTTTGGAGCCGACTTCTCCACTGGATCCTACTACAATAAAGGTCAAGGCATCTGATCCGAAGACAAAAACGTTAAAACCTGTAGAACTGACTATTTTATATCTGTTCCAACCAAGTAAGAAGACTCTTCAGATCAGATATACCTTCCTAGGACTCAATATTCACCCTCTTTTGACCTCATCTCTTTCAGGGTCCCATCTCTCTTCCTGGAGAGGCCTAAATTTCCATCAGTCATGTCAACTCACTCTTCCAGGAGTCTCACCAAAGCAGACGTGGAGAGAATAGTGAAGAAGGTTCTGTGGTGCAGGGTATGTCCGGGGCTTCTTCAGCTCCTATCCCTAAAGTTCAGGATTTCCGTGCATCAGCTACTCCCCACTTCTTCCTTCTCTTATTTACTTCAAAACATCGGAGACATCAGATCCGTCCTGCCCAATGTTGTGTGTATCTAACCTGAGGATCTCCTTTTCCTTGGAGCCGATGTTTGCTCTTAAGTTCTTTGGCCCAGTTGAGCTGGAGACCTCTCAGAGCTATAGCAGCCTTGTTGGCTTCAAGGTGAAGGATTCAGCCCTGAGATTTTCAGAGCCATCTCTACATCTCAGAGCCTCGGCTCGGACCAGCTCTGCTCCAGCTTCGACCTTGGGAAGATTGTCTTCCAAGCAGGAGAGGAATACAACTGAGAGGCATGCCCTCTTGGATCCAGGGACTTTTCCTTCTCAGGAGCAGTCAGCCTTTGAGGCTCTGGAGAGGGCCATGTCTGCCTCTGCAGGTCAGACACTGCCTTCCCCCTCAGATCCGCAACATTCACCTTTGACAACTCTGCGCATGGTTTCTCATTGGATCTCCCACAGAGACAGCAGGCATGAAAACCCCAGACTTTACAACAAGGTTCCCCCACCTTTTCTGATACCTCTGCAGAACATCTCACTGAGGAGGTCCCAAAGAAGAGGACATGTAAGAGGAAACACCTGGACTCCACTGAGGAATCCATCACCAAAGGCACGGACTTTGATGAGGGTGAAGGATCCCCAAAGTCACGTCCTAATGATGTCTCCTTTGGAGACATCTTAGAAATCCTAAAGCAGAGAGGTGGCTTGACTCATACGTCCAGCCAGTATACAAAAGTCTATTGCTACTGTGAGGTACATGTGGCCTCGTGTGGTATCAAATGTACACTGGTCATAAATTGACATCTGGTATAAGGCGGTCATCGGCATGTACCAGATCTCAGAACTTTTCTGCCGCCTATCCAATTGTCTGCCCTGGTCATCACTCGTCAGTCAAGTTGCGACCCTTGGTTCAGATAAGTGCCACATTGTTTTTTTTTTCATTACAATCTTTGACTACTGTGTATTGTTTTGATTACATGTCAGGTAGGAAGGGCAAATGTCAGTGCAGAAGGCAGATTCCACATAAGCACTCTCATGACCTTTGATGTTCATCGTGTTTCACTGTTGCAGTCATTACACTTGGGTTATCGTGCTGGCAGGCGACCCGCAGTCGGCCCGAGTTCCAAAGTCTTGGTCCGGCGAAGGGTTGCTGTCACTTCTTCCCTGACGTCAGTGCACCAGGGGTATAAAAGTTGCAACTGATGCCATTTTCTTCAGTCTTTCTTGCTGCGCGGTGCCCGAAGCATAAGCAGTTCTCAAGTGCCGGTCGGCCGACTCCTGAGATTTTCAAAATTGAATTTCAGAACCGAAGTCTTCAATAAAGCTAAGTACCCATTTTTCTTGCTCTAGACCGATGTCAGTAAAAGTTAATAATTGTATTTCTTGTGGGAAGCAAATACCTCATAAGGACTTCCACTGTTACTGCATTCCTTGCCTAGGCCCTAACCACGACGTCACTAGTTGTCAGTTTTGTGCTAGATTTAATAAACGCACTATTAAAAGTCGGTTTGATTTTGCTTTACATTATTTTGGACGAAGATTTAATTACATAATGCCGTTGGAACAACCAACAACCGGAATGTATAAAAAACGCAAAGACCTTATTACTTTAATTAGGGGCTCCCATCCCCCTCCTGACAAAAGGCCTAGGCAAGACACTGATTATGATTCCTCTGATCAGGTTTCCATTTCTTCTGATTCTTCCTCTGACCAGGGCTATTCTCTCCCTCCCTATGAGGACTCTGATGCTGAAGAGTCCATTCCTTCAGCCTCACCGCCTGAGGATTACTCTTTTGGGGAAACCCTGCACACCATGAGGGAACATTTCCATTGGGAGAGCCAGGATTACACAGAATCCAAGAAAAGGCTCAGAGATTTCCTTCTATTGCCTCAGCACAGGCCCTTGGCTATCCCACCTGTGCTTGATATTGTTGATGATGTTTTTTCTGAATCCAGTCTGTCTCCAGATTCTTTACCCCCTACACCAGTAAAGCCAGACAGGTACTACAGGGTCCCTGACTCTCATAAATTTCTTTACAAAAACCCTGCTGCGGACCCAGAAACTATTTCTCAGGGTCCAAAAGGGGTTAAAGCTTCCACTGCCAAAAATCCTGTCCCCTTAGATAGGGATTCCAGAGCTCTGGACAGATGGGGGAAAAGAGTTTACACTTCTGCTACTTTAGCTGTAAGAGATTTAAACTGTCAGTTTCACATGCTTAAATATCAGCAGTATCTCATATCATTGTTAAAGCAGAAAATGGTTACAAATACAGAAGGTCCTGACTGTAAAGAAATACAGGATTTATTGCATGCAGTTGAACAAGTGGGAAAGCATACTCTGCAATGTGGTTTTGATTCATTAGAGGCTTCTTGTAGAGCCGCAGTTACAGGCTCAGTTATTTAAAGACATGCTTGGTTGAAAGAGCAAAGTTTACCTGACCATGTTAAAATGAAATTATTGGATGCTCCACTACAGCATGATACTTTGTTTGGTGTTAAGGCAGAAGAGGTTTTAAAGAAAATGGAGGATAAAGCAAATTCAATGCAAACTGTGAAAGATTTCTTAACGGTTCAGCCACCTAGATTTAGCAGGAACTGACCTTCAAAAAATTGGTCCTTTCCAGTGTTAGACAGGCCACAAAGAGGCAGATACAGATGCCCAAGAGGCAGATCTCAGCCCCAAGGCTCCTACAGACCTAAACAATGGGGTTCTTCAGCCCCCAAAGGGGAAGAAGACAAATCACAACCTTATAGAAAACAGTCACAATGACTTCCCTCTGCAAATGCCAAGCACTTAACAGTTGACAGCACCCCTAGGGGGAAAGCTAGCACTTTTCTCAAAAAATTGGCACATGATCACCCAAGACCAATGGGTGTTGAAAATAGTTTCTCAAGGGTACAGGTTCCACTTCCACACGCTTCCAAAACCAAAAGGTATGCCAAACCTATCTCAAAACCAATGGGCAGAGGCACAAAAACAGATTGCAGCTCTTATGGATATGGGAGCTATTCAAAATATTCCACAAGAAGAACAGGGCCAAGGATTTTACTCACGACTTTTCCTAGTACCCAGAAAGGACAAAGCATGGAGACAAATACTGGACCTGTCAATCCTAAATACTTTCCTGGATGTTCCAAAATTCAAAATGTTAACACTACAACAACTCTTGCTCATGCCGGGCAAAGAGGCTTGGCTAGTTACTTTGGATCTCAAGGAGGCATACCTGCACGTCCCAATCAGACAATCGTGCAGAAGATACCTCAGATTTATAGCAGGTTCAATGCATTATCAATTCTCTGCACTGCCCTTTGGCTTATCTACTGCGCCCAGGGTCTTCACAAAATGCCTGGCACCAGTAATTGCATTTTGCAGGCAAAAAGGAATTCAAATATATCCCTACTTGGATGACTGCCTTATTCAAGCAGAGAGCAAGGACATTCTTCTAAAGCACCTGGAGTTTGTAAAAAGATTACTAATTTGCCTAGGGTACACAGTAAATGAAAATAAATCAAAACTAGTGCCCTCTCAAGAGATAATATTCCTGGGTGAAAGCTTGAATACAACTACCCAGATGGCTTATCTCACACCAGACAATCAAAGGCAACTGACTCAGTACTTTCAAATGATGGCAACAAAGACCCAGCTCCCTGCAAGACAAATTCTGCAGGCCCTGGGTTTCATGGCATCTTGCATTCTACTAATTCCATATGCCAAACTGCATATGAGGAAACTACAATGGTATCTAAAAAGTGTTTGGACTCAGCATTGTCACAGCCTACAGACGATCATAACCTTGATTCCCTGCCTCCAACAGGAGTTTCGATGGTGGTCACAGGCCTGTCACCACAACAAGGGACAGCCTTTCACCTTACCTATGGCCAGGCAGACAATAACAACGGATGCATCCGATTACGCCTGGGGAGCACATATGGCAGGAAAATGTATTCAGGGCACGTGGCCCAAGGAACAACTCCATCTTCACATCAATCAAAAAGAGATGCTAGCCGTACAAAATGCCCTGACAGCCTTCAAGGACCTAATACATCCAGGACAATTATTAATAAAGATGGACAATACCACAGTTATGTGGTACATAAACGAGCAAGGGGGCACACATTCCTACCCCATATGCAGACAAGCCATGACTTTGTGGAACACAGCACTGACTTACCAGGTACATCTGCAAGCACAATTCCTGCCAGGAACAAAAAATACACTGGCAGACAAACTAAGCAGAAATCTCATGGATCCTCACGAATGGAAGCTAAATCCACAAGTGTTCAACATGATAACAAGGGAATGGGGACGCCCAGACATAGATCTATTTGCCTCCCCTCACAATTGGCAATTACAGAAATTTTGCACAAGGACTTATCACTCTCAAGCATGGAAAGTGGATGCTCTATCTTTCAACTGGAAAAATCTGACAGTCTATGCTTTCCTTCTGATGCCTCTCTTACCAAGGTGCTTCTAAAAGTCAGACAAGAGAGGCCAAAAATGATCCTGATTGCACCAGACTGGCCACGCCAGCACTGGTACCCAGTCCTAAAGATTTTGTCCCAAGGCCCGCCTTGGCCTCTACCTCAAATCCCTCATCTTCTGACACAGCAAAACAATCAGATTCTGCACAGTCAACTCAGAACCTTAAACCTGGCAGCATGGCAGATAATGTAGCCACTCAGACTGCACCTCTTTCTAAAGCTGTTATGGATGTAATTTTGGAAGCCAGGAGACCCAGCACTAGGAAATCTTATGCGGAAAAATGGAAGAGATTCTGTTCTTGGAACCAGGCACAAGGGCTCGACCCACTGGTCCCTAATATGCCTCAGATTTTACAATACCTGACTGAGATGTTGGACAAAGGCCTATCTTTTTCTTCTATTAAAATCCATGCCTCTGCCATTTCAGCTCATTACAGTACGGATCCTCCTATTTTTTCACATCCTCTACTACGACAGTACCTCAGAGGGGCAAAGAATGTAAGACCCCCTAGGAGAGCACCAGTACCTACTTGGGACCTCAATTTTGTTTTAGAAAAACTAACCCTGCCTCCATTTGAACCAGCCAGCACAGCTGATCTAAAATTCTTGTCATGGAAAACTGCTCTGCTCCTAGCAATAACTTCAGCAAGAAGAGTCTTAGAGTTACAGGCATTGATGGCTGTGGAACCTTTCCTCATTTTTCACGAGGACAGGGTTTCTCTAAGGATGAACCCAACATTCATTCCAAAAGTGGTCTCCAATGTGGCCTTAAACCAAACTATTCATTTGCCTACTTTCTACCCAGATCCCCAGAATAAAGGGGAAAGACTTCTGCACTCTTTGGATATTCACAGGCAGCTATGTTTTTACTTGGACAAAACAAAAGCTTTCAGAAAAACTGAGGAACTGTTTGTAGCATATGCTGCAGGATCACAAGGAAAACCTATTACAAAGCAGACAATCTCCAAATGGATAGGACACTGCATCCGCTTCTGTTATGCACAACATGGCAAATCTGTGCCTAAGGACATTAGGCCTCATTCTACCAGAGCAGCAGCCACTTCAGCAGCTTTCCTCAGAGGGGTACCAACCAAAGACATATTAGAAGCTGCAACCTTTAGCTCAGTGCACACTTTTACCAAGCACTGCCACCTACCTCTCTACTCCAAATCCAGAGCAGGCTTTGCCACTGCAGTTCTGCAGGGCTTGTTAGCCTCGCCAAATCCAATCTAGACCCAGCCACCCTGCCTAAGCTTTGGGATTCTACCCAAGTGTAATGACTTTTACACTTACCAATGACGCAGTGAAACATAATGAACATACTACAGTTGTGTACCTACCATAAATGTAGATGTTCGAGTGTATTCACTGTTGCAGTCCTGGTTACCCACCCGCCATCCCCCTCTTTGCCGGGACTATTCTGTACTTCTCAACTCTATACAACCTATGTGGTGTATTTGCTTTTAGAAGACGAAAATGTTTTTAGTGATATATGCATGGTTGTTTGACATATTTCTATCTTTACAGCCTTCATATCTGGGGGCACCTGACATCTGGGGCAAGAAAAACTGAAGAAAATGGCGTCGGTTGCAACTTTTATACCCCTGGTGCACTGACGTCAGGGAAGAGACAACAGCAACCGACGCCGGACCAAGACTTTGGAACTCGGGCTGACTGCGGGTCGCCTGCCAGCAGGATAACCCAAGTGTAATGACTGCAACAGTGAATACACTCGAACATCTACATTTATGGTAGGTACAAAACTGTACTTTTTGTTGCCTAGGCCCGGATCATGACCATACTTTCTGTGCTATTTGTAAGGCCTTTGTACCCAAGACCCTACATAGTCTCTTAGCTTCTCTTAACTTGTACCTCGAAAATCAGCGTCTTAAGTGTCTCGCATGTGACATGGAAGCTACATCCGGCCCTTCAGCTGGGCTGCAAGCTAAGAAGGCCAAGAAGCCTAGGCCCAATTTACCCACTGCTGCCTCTGTTCTGGATGTTTTTCCTGAGCTTGATGTTGGCCCAGAAACTGTTGTAGAGTCAGTACACACTCCTTTGATGGGTACCAGTGTGGAGGCCGTAAAAGACCCTACCAGCACGTCCTCAAGGGAAATGCAGGCATCCAACAAGGGCTTTGGGGGGGGGAACCATGGCTCATTGTCATTGAAGAGCCGCATGGCATTACCCAGATCATAGTGCGAGAGGACTGACATTGTAGAGTGTAGGCCAACTTCTGGCTCATCCACTTTCCACAACATGGAAGCTCCAGAGAAGAAGAAAAATTAAGACAAAACACGTTTCTCCAGCCCCTCAGAAACAACCTCCGGATTGGCAGGCCTTAAGGCCTGTTCAGTGCTTTTATGGCTTTGAGACAGTTCTCAGCTCTCTCTCCCTTCTCCTTCATTCCTTCTACTCAAAAGAGGACGTTTGAGGAGTTTTCCTAAGATGATGAGGAAATCCTCACGGGATGAATCTTTGGCTTATTCAGCTCAAATGTCTTCCCCTTTGGGTTATGCCTCCCCAGAAGAGGAATCTAATGATTTCCCAGGGGAGAATATCTCATTTGGGGAAACAATTCTAAAGATTGAGGGAGTTTTTCATGTGGGATTGTTTTCAAGTATCAGACATCCAAAAAAGATATATGACCTGCTACAGATGGACTCCCCTTCCCCATCTGCCATGCCTTCTGTTCTGACAGCCTTCCTAGATGCCTTTGCTGTTGCTTCTAAGTGCCCAGATTCCAAACCTCCAGCTCCCCAAGAGGCCAGATATATTTTAATGCACCAGAGGACTCCAAATTCCTATTCAAATGTCCCTCTGCAGACCCTGCTACAATTTCAGTTTCTGCAAACAAAGCATCCAAAATGCTACCTTCCACTTCCCTGCACCCCGTAGATAAGGAGAGCAAGGTCATGGAGTGAATATGAAAAAATTTTTATACGTCAGCTACTTTGGCCTTCAGGACCATTAATTATCAGACCTATATGGCCAAATACTCTTTGGCCCTTCTTTTGGCTGCTGGCAAACTGCTATCTGAGCTTCCTGACTTTCTCACTAAGGGTATGCTTTCCTACATCCTTAACTCCTCAGCTAAGGTTACAAGACATTCCGTAAAGTGTAGCTATGATGCTGTGGAGATATCAGCTAGAGTAGCAACATCTGGGTCAGTCCTGAGGAGGTATTCTTGGCTCAGGATCCAGCCTTTGCCAGATGACATTAAGGCAAAAATCAGTGGTGCCACCCTGGACAACAAGGCATTGTTTGGTACCTCAGCTACAGAACTTTCCAAGTCTCTTCAGGAGAAGGGAAAGAGTTACAATACCTGAAGCATATTTTTGTTTCCCTGGTGCCCAGGTTCCAGAGAAACTACCCTACCAAGACCACCTTTGTTGAAAAGTCTGCTAGGCCCCAATCTTTCAAAGGTAAGAGGGATCCCAAGAAACAATTTCCTCTAAATCAACCTCTTCCACTCCCACACAGAAACAGCCCTTTCAGGCTAAGCCAGGAAGTCTGTGACTATCCGCCTTCCAAGCCATCAATACCTCTGTCCCTTCACTGCTGTCCCTCTCTCTCCCTCCCCCCTCTTTGGAAACAGATGATTCAGGACTCTTGCGTCCTATCCATCATCCTGCAAGGATATTTTATAGTGTGGAGGACTCCTCCCCCTTCAGAGGTATTCCAAAACCTCCAAAAGAACAACTGAAACTCTTTCCCCAAGTAATTTCCAACTACCTTTTCCAGGGCACTATTCAGGTAGTGCCGCCATCCCAAGTAGGAAAAGGGTTCTACTCCAGGATTTTCCTGGTACTGAGGAATAATGGTCCTTGGAGACCCATTCTAGACCTTTCCCATCTAAATACCTTTCTGAAGGTTCCCACCTTTCGCATGTTAACCCCTACCCATGCTTCTTCCTCTCATCTTTCCTCAGGCCTTCATGGTGTCATTGGACATCAAGGATGCCTATCTTCATATTCCCATTCATCTTCGGTTCAGGATGTTTCTTCACTTTGCTATTGCTTCCTCACATTTTCAGCTCTGTGCCTTCCCTTTGGTATTATCTATGGCCCCCAGGGTCTTTAAAAAATGCTTAGATCCTGTCACAGCCTTCTGCAGGCTACAGGGCATACAAGTCTTCCCTTACCTAGATGACCTTCTTCTCCAGGCTCAGACTCCAGACACCCTTTAGGAGAACCTCACCTTCACTGTATCACTGTTGCAGAGTCTAGGGTTCACAGTCAGTTACCAGAAATCTTCACTTGTTCCTTCCCAAGACCACATTTTTCTTGGCTGCACGATCTAAACAAACAGGATATTGGCTTCCTTACCTCCAGAAGAGGTCCTGCCCTCACTTCCTACTTCCAGGACCTCTTGCCTTCCCAATCCGTGACTCGCCTCCTGGGGTTCACAGCTTCTACTTTTTCCATGCTCCATGTAGCCAAGTTGCAGATAAGGAAGTTCCAGTCATTTTTGAGAACAGTAGGAGTACAACACTTCCACCCTCTGCAGTTTGTTATCCTACACATGTCTTGCCTGAAAAAGGAGTTTCACGGGTGTATCCAACAGGTGGCAGAGAATCCAGGCTTACTCTTAAAACCACCTCCTCCCACTCAGGAGTTGTACACGGATGCCTCAGATATGTGATGGGGAGCAACTATAGACTCATGGAAGGTCAGAGATGTCTGCATAAGAGGACATATACATTCAAACACCATGCCAATTGTAAATCTGTGAATTTCGTATACTTAGCAGATTGTCAATCTTGCCGGACCTTTTATGTGGGGATGACGACTAGATCGTTACGCGAACGTATCAGAGAGCATGTTTACGCAATAGCGAAAGGAAATACTTTGAATGCATTGGCGAAACATATTGTGGACCAAGGTGACACACATACGTTTAAGTTTCTGGTTCTTGAAATGGTCATTACTGATGGTAGATTAGGTAACATCAAAAATAGGGTTGAAGAGAGGGAAGGTAAATGGATCTTGAAGCTACAAGCCCATAGATTTGGGCTTAATGACAGGCTTACTATTAAGCCGTTTTTAGCTTCCAGACCTTTAAAACATTAAGCACCATGAAATCCCTGCTATCATAAGTGATGTTGAGCTTTTTCAAGTCCGTTTTTATATGTTTTTTATATGTTTGCATTTTTATATGTTTGTTTCTTTAAGAGTGCCATGATGTCATCATATGCAGGTGTTTATAATGAGGCATTTGATAACTGTTTTTATGTCTGATGAAGCGTTGTATAGCAACGCGAAAGCGCTCACATATTTACTGCAGTTTGTTTGTTTTTAACAATAAATGTGGACTTTGTTCAACAAGGAAATCTCGTTGGAATTTCATTGGAACTTGTGCTACAGTCCATGGTGCACTTATCATTTTTCTATTTGGCATTGTTTATCTAAGGAGAGTGCTTTACCTGGCGGCGTTGTTTTTTCTTTTTTATTATCTTCTTAAAATGTGTTCTACACATTAGACCTCCAAGGAAACCAGTCCCTCCTCCTTGGGATCTCAACTTTTGTCTTAGGAAAAACTTACCCTGGCCCATTTTGAGCCATTAAGTTCTGCTTCTCTGCAACACTGCACCTGGAAAACTGTCCTCCTCATGGCCATTACTTCTGCTAGAAGGGTGTCTGAGTTACAGGCTCTCTTGGCCTCTTCCCCCTTCATGGTTTTTCACAGGGATAGGGTTTCCATACGCAGTAACCCCTCTTTTATGCCCATGGTGGTTAATGAGTTATCTTTCAGTCAGTCCATCAGTCTTCCAGCTTTTTTCCCTTCTCCTCAATGCTGTAGTGAGAGGATCCTACACACTTTAGATGTGAACAGGCAACTCAGATATTACGTAGATAAAACCAAACCAGTTTGAAAATCTGACCACCTGTTTGTTTCCTATCATCCAAGGGCCCTGGGCCAGCCTGTTTCCAAGCAGAATATTTCCACTTGGATTCCCAAAACTATTTCCTTCTGCTGTGTGGCAAATGGAAAGAATCTACCCTCACTTGTTAGGGCACATTCTACTAGGGCAGTGCCTTCCTCTGGTGCCTTCTTTAAAGGCTTGGGCACTTGCTGTATCCTGGAGGCAGCTACCTGGTCTTCTGTTCATACCTTCATGAAACATTATAAGTTAGCTGGCATTTCCAGGCCTAAAGCTGCTTTTGCCAGGGCTATTCTGCATGGGTTTGTAGAGAATGTCTCTACTCTTCTGCCCAATTCTTCCTTTGTGTGAGCTTTGGTCTTTTCCCTTATCTTATAAATACTGCAGTATATGAATAGAAGGACATAGAATAGTTGTGTAAAATATTGCCATAACCATAGTTGTCCTTCTCTTCTATATGCTGCAGTATTACTTCCCCCTGATCCTTGCATGCCTTCTGGAGGCATGTTTTCCTCACCTTGGGCCAGGCTGGTGCTTTTCGCAGCATTCAGTACTGAGTTCTGGTGTGTGCCGAAGTCCACTTTATACCAGACGTCACTTTGACATAAATTTGGTACCATGTGGTGTCGCATGTACCTCACAGTAGTGATAGACTTTTATATACTGGCCGGACGTATGAGTCAGCCAGAGGTAGACTCCCTCGTGTTATGAATACTGGAGCACATAGAAGAGAAGGACATCTATGGTTATGATAAGATTTTACACAACTATTCTATCTGAAGGTGTTTGGTGCCCATCTGTCTACCTCCTGGGTGACCCCACCCACCAATAAGCTCATTGAGTTGATCTCTCAGCAGGCATGGAACATCCCAGACACCATCAAATATATTCCCTGGAGACCAGACAAAATTATTACAGCCCCAGAGGACAACCAATTCTGAACTAAAGGTGTACTTGTAAATGCCATGGTCATGGCGGCAGCCACCAAGAAAGACCTTATCAAAGAAAGTTCTTCTATCCATTCTCCTAACAAGGAGTCCAGGACGATGGATAGATTTGGGAAGAGTGTTTATGCATCGGCGACCTTCACTGTAAGGTCCCTGAATTATTTTTTTACATTTTACGAGATTGCAAAGGGATTTGATAAATGAACTATCAAATACCCTTTCAGGAGCCATGTCTGAAGAAGTACAAGCCTCAGTTGCTTCTCAGCTGTCCACCATACAATCCATACCTAACTCCTCCATGAGGCTCATTTCACATGTAGCCGAAGGAACGAGTGAGCAGAGGATTCAGACACATCCTTAAGGAGACATGCCTGGATGTGCTTATGTGACTTTGCATAGCCTTTCAAGTCTTTGTTTGCCAATGCTCCCTTAGATAGCTTTTCCTTGTTCTGCCTAAAAGTAAAAGATACCTTGTCCAGTTGTGAGAAAGATGGGAAAACTATCTGCCATTGGCATACGTTTTTCCACTCCTCAACACAAGTGTTGCGGAAAAAAACAGAAAAACTAGTAGTCTTAAAACTTCATTGAGAGCTCAATCATAGTAATTTCCAAAAATCATGAAACCCAAGTAGTGTTCCAAAGCAGCAAGCCTTTATTCATCATGGACAAGCGATCCTCAGTAACAAAAAAAATCAGAAATACTTTACAATGTTAAACATATTAGCTTTTATAAACTTAGAAGTAGGTGTGGAAAATATATGCTCTACTCAGTGGCATACCGCCTGCTCAGAGGCGATCTGTGTCTGACGTATAAAGCCATGTCCAACCCGGAATTAATGGACATGCTTCACCTCAGAAAATTCAAATCCCATCGAGCTACGCGCTCAAGAGACTTGAACCTCAGCACTGAAATAAATAGGACATGCTGGAGGGACAGATTCATAACCCAGAGGCTCCCTTCACTCTGGAATAAAATCCCAGTCCAGGTTAGGCCGAGTCCCTCATTGACTCTCTTCAAGAGGAATCTTGATGAGTGGATGGGAGATCGTAGGTTTACCCCGGGTATCACTTCTGTGTCACTGTTAGACAGAGGCACAGTATACTAAACTCGAAAAAGGGCATAGCAAAATTAATTTAAAATGGGTGGCGAAAGCCAAACACACTCTGGCTAGGCTTATAAATGCCCTAGGGCAGATAGCCTAGTATGAACCTATGAACCTATGTATTGTTTAATTTTAAACCAGCCTGTTCTAGGCAAACAATATAAATAGGGCCGTAAAAGTGCATTTAAGAACAGCAAGTACCCATCCCTACACACTGCTACTGATTAGATCAAACCAAACCCTAGTTAAGGAAAACACTACCTATCTATTTGCAATCCACATTCCAAAATCAGGTATTAAGAAAAGCATAACATACATATAAAAAGAATAACTTTTAACGAAAATCGCTTTCAGCTAACTAATGCAATAAAGCCTTCATCAGGTATGTGACAAGAACTAAAGTCATATACATAGGTAGAGAAGTAAAAAGAGCTAACTAGATAGATACAAGAAACAAACACACACACAGCCATCTAGCCATAAGCATTATCTAATTAGAAAACTATAAACATAAATGTATATCTGTGTAGTAATATCTAATAAGCATCCATCCATATGTATTAGTGTGCATAAAAACTAAGTTATTTACAGCTCAGAAAAAATGTCAGATCTTTGAAATTGAGAGGAAAAAAAACTGTCATGACAGTTTTCACATTTACAGCCCCCCCCCCAAATTTTTATATAGTGAAAACCAGTAGAAAAAGCATACAAAATACACAGTAGATGACGTAAACTAGTAATGTATAAAAGTGTGCAGGTGTGTACATGAATGTAAAAATATAAAGTAAAAACTACAGGCAGGTTTAGAAACTCCACACAAGCACAATGACAGTAGTAAAACCACACAAAAATACAGAAAACAGTAGATGAAGTCAGCTAGTAATGTATAAAAGTGTACATGAGTGTGCACCAGTATGCTAAATGGGGGAAGTAGACCTCTACTACGTGGTAATAACGGCATGAAAAAATGTGTGTTTTGAGTCTGCCTTTTAAATTTCTGGTGTGATGCAAGAGTGTACTAAATCTAATCAAAACAGAATTGAGGTTAAAGTAACTAAACATATTAACATATTTTATATATGTATATATATATATATATATATATATATATATATATATATATATATATATATATACACATTACACATCATTTTTGTTATTTTTAGTATGTTTGGTACCTTTAGTACATATAAATATAACCTCAAAAATTCCCTAAAAACTTTACAGATTGTGTGGCAGCTTATGTAAGTTCAACACACTCTTAAAAGAGCAGTAGTAGTTAAGTCTTCATTTTCTGAATGCATTTAATTTCAGCTTCCAGCATAATTCCTTTTTCTCCAAAGCACCATTGACATCCCCATTAAGCCATCCACCTCCACACAGTCCAGAGTGATAAATTTAAAACCAGAATATCTGGGGTGTTCTCGTATATTTTTGGATAAGGCGTTCCTCTGGCATTTACATCTGATGTCAAAACAATGACCTAAAATCCTCCTTTTCGGTTCATTCATAGTCTTACCCATGTAAAATGCAGGACAGTCATTACAATTTGCCTTATACACAACTTTTTCAGTATTACAGTTACCAGCTGCTGAAGAGTTTACCATCTTTTAAGATACAGGCACTCAAATATGCCCCACTTCATCAAGTATTCACAGAAAGTGCAGTTAGGTGCTTCACAGATTTTAGTGCTCATGTCATTCTGGTGTCCCTTAGTTTTCTTTTCCACTTAGCTATGTATGCTTTTGCTCTTTTTATATACAAAAGTAGGGTGATCTCCTAAAACCCCTACAAGCTGCTGATTGTCAGTGAGGATGGCCTAGTTTTTAGTAATGGCTTTGATGGTATTGAAATCACAGGTGTAAGCTAGAATGCAACTGTACATACTTTTCTCTTCTTTTTGGTTAGGGTGGCCTTGTTGCATAATTCTACCAAAAGGCCTATTCACATAGGGTCATTGCTAGTTTTAGAATCTCTAATGGGATCCAGGATAATATGTAACATGTTTGATTCATTTTTTTTTTTTTTTTTAATTTTTTTCCCACTCTTCGGAGACCTTACTCGAGGAACCAGAGAAGTAGTGGAAAGGTATGGTTCAAGAAATCACTAAAGCCTTTTCAGAACACACTTGTAAGTAGTCCCCCTAGAGGCAGAGGGGGGAACTCTATTGGAAGATGCCACCCTAGCGGCAGAGGAGGCCCACAAAATCAAGGGTCTAGAGATGCATTCTTTGGTAGGCCCTTGATTGCCCTACTCTGGAGGTAATTGGGGGTCAATTGTCCCTGCACCAGAGCCTGGTTAGAAATAACATTAGATACATGGGTGCTGAGGATCATTTCCAGAGCATACTTTATACCCTTTTACCTTCCTCTTCCACAAAACAAAAAAATCCCAGATGCTCCACCCAGTCAGAGGAATCAGGCAGCCATTCAAGTTCAAAGACTGCTAGAAAAAAAAGAGTCATTCAATTGGTCCCCCCAGACCGGAGAGAAATCTGAACTTACTCAAGGTTCTTTTTAGTACAAAAAAAAAAAACGGGACTGGACACCAATTTTGGATCTCAGCAAATTACACAAATCAGTTCTATGCAGCATGTTCTGGATGGTCGTGCTTCAGTCCATTCTTGGAAAAGGATGACTGGATGTGCTCTATAGATGTTAAGGATGCATACTACCACATAAAGATGGATCGACGATCTAGAAGGCACCTACTGTTCTGGCTGGGACCCAGGCATTATCAGTTCAAGATTCTGCCCTTTGATCTCACTACAGCCCCCTGAGCATTTACCAAGTATATGGTAGTAGTAGCAGCTCACTTGAGACTGCAAGGATTCTGGGTGTTTCCATATTTGGACAACTGGCATATATCCACCCCGACCAGGCAGCTACTACTAAAAGCAAGATACAATGTTATCCAAACATGTTCCAGTCTAGGAATAACCATAAATTACCAAAAGTCATTACTAGAACCCACTCAATGTTTAGAATTCATAGGGGCAAATTTAAACAAAAGCAAAACAATAGCTTCTCTTCCACCTACAAGAGTAGAAGCTATCAGATCACAAGTCAGGAAGATTATCGGCAACACAAAGGTTTCTGCATGTGTGGTTCTTCAGGCTGTAGGGTCTATGGCAGTGGCAATAACAGTTGCTCCCTGGCGAGGTTTCACATGAGAATTTTGCAGTGGCTTCTTGCAGTGTAATGGCCCATTCTCCACCAACCAATACTGGCCCAGATAAGAATCACCAACATTTGCAAGAGAGACCTATTCTGGTGCTGCCCCCCCCTCCAGCCAATGGCCACAGTGACCACGAACGCTTCCCAGCTAGGGTGGAGGGGCAATTTCTGGGGAATACAGTCCAAGGCACTTGGTCTCCCAAAGAGACCAACTTGCATAGCAATGTCCTAGAGACGAGAGCAGTGCTACTAGTGTTGCAGTCATTCCAGGATACTCTCCCCTTGGGGACAATTGCAGTTCAAACAGACAGCATGTCTGTAGTCTTGCGCATCAACAAACAAGGAGGAACCAAATCGTATCCCTTGTGTCAAGAAGCACTCTGGGTGTGGCAATGGGCAATCTCACTCATTTAAATGCTCATTCCGGGGAAGTCCAGTGTGATAGAAGACATATTGAGCAGATGCATCCTTATTTCTCATGAGTAGTCTCATTTCTCATGAGTAGTCCCTCAATCAGATAGTGGTGGAAAGGATATTCTGCAAATGGGGCCAGCCTTGCTGTGATCTTTTTGCCTCTCCCCTAAACAACAAGTGCAGCAGCTATTTTGCCCTGATTCCCACAACGAGGGGAATCCCTGAGGGATCCTGTTCTTCACGATTGGCCCCCTGGTCTCCTGTATTCCTTTTCTCTGACCCTGTTAATTCCCAGATTTCAACAGAAAGAGAGCAGGTTGAAGAGCAAAGTAATCCTCATTGCACCGTACTGGCCTCCATAGATTTGGTTTTCCTTCCTTTGGCCTCAATTACTGACACAACTGTGGATTCTGGATCCAACTCCAGATCTTCTGTCTCACCAGACAGCCATGATTCACCCAGACATTCCAAAGCTCAAGCTAACTGCTTAGCTTCTCCAGTTCCATTAACAGCCAAACAACCTGTTTAGTATTCTTCAGTCCATCGCAACCTCTTGTCTTCTGATAAGCCATCTACATGTAAACTGTACACTAGTAAATAGAAGAGATTTATTTTCTGGGCACAGCAGACCTATTCTCAGCTCTTATTCATAGGATCCTTCATTTCTTAGCCAAATTGTTTAACGAAGGAGCAGCAGCTTCTATAGTAAGGGTACAAATAGCTGCAATTTCCAGTTTTCACATTGGATATCAAGGATCTTCAGCTGCTTCACACAAACTGTGTAAAGCTTTTCTAAAGGGAACTCTTTTACTTAAACCCCCTTATAAATACCCTACTCCTCCTTGGGACCTGAATTTGGTGCTGCAAGAAATTATACAATCCTCCTTTGAACCAGCAGCTACATGTGATCTCAAGTTCCTCTCTTGGAAAACCATATTTTTAATAGCTGTGACGACTCACCACTGGGCCAATAATCAAGGAACCTCATTACTCACCACTGGCACCAGTGGGGGATGTACACTGGGAGGATAACAGGTACACACAAACTATTTCCAGATGCAGCTGTCTGCATCAAGTGCAATTTCCCTTAAGAGCAACAAAAAAGGCAAAGAAAAACAGAAAGCAATTGGCACTTAAATGATAAAGTAAGTGATTTTGTTAGGTATGTTTCCAAACCTTTTCACAAAAAATTCAAAAGAGCAATGGACCATTAAATACTTTGCCTAAACAATCATGTGATGTAAGAAATATACACATTACTCTGGAAACAAATCATGTGATTCATCAAAGAAGTAGGTCATATGATTCATCAAAGAAAGCAGATCATGGTGTAAAACAAAAACATTCACATAAACAAAAACTTTTTTGTTGCTTCCTGATATAAACTATTATAAAAAAACTCTTACTATGAGCATGAAAACTACAAGTTCACAAATAAGTATACCTAAAAAATTACATTAAAAACAATGAGAAAAGCAGATAAACAATAGTTAAAAAATACTAGTCTTCAAAAATCCCTGAACAGTATTGAAATCTATGAACTCCTGAAATGTAATGACCACAAGTGTGGCTGTGCCCCCCACACACCCCTATCTATTTATTCTAACTCCAGGGTCACGCTACAGTGTGGAAGGGCATAATGCTTTGAATGTCATGTGTCTATGTTATGAGTTTCAACCAAATGAGTTTTCAGTGTTTTGAGCTTTCGGTATTTTGGTCTCTGAAAAGTTTGTCGATCATATGAACTTTCGATCATATGAAGTAGATCCGTTTGGAAACACTTCTTCATCTCAACAGACTTTTACGTTTCAGCACACTAACCAAGAAACAGATGTCATTAAGCCCAGGTAACACATAAGCCTGGCATCTAAGTTGCCAGGTTAATTCTAGCAACTCCAGTTTCAAAGAAAAGGGGCCTCCCCTCACATCCTTAACTACATGGTCAGTCACAAGAAAAACAAAGGAGTGACCTGGGTGTAAGGTAACATGGTTGGCTAAGGCGTTCTTGGTCTTCCCTTTCCTTATACTGTAAATATGTTTGTATAACCATTCTTTAAACTTTCTGTCCATCTTGCCAGTATAAAAACTTGGGCAGGCTTGACATTTAGCTAAATAAGCTGCAAGAATTGCAGTTAAACCTGCCTTTTGTCTTTCATCTTCGGTACCTAATCACAAAATTATTGCCCACTTTAATATGTCTACAGTAAGGGCATGCTTCACATTTAAACATTCCTTTTATTCTGGGGCTAGGTCTGCCATCAAATTCCAACAAATTTTTTAAATTTTGACCCCTTTTAAAAACAAATTTAGGTTTAAAATTCTCTGTACCATAAAAGGCCACGTCCAATGAAAGACCCCAATTCTTCATGATAATATGTTTAATTCCAAGGACATCCATACTATAAGGAGTAATAAACAAAGGAACACTAGCAAAAGGTATATCTACTGTGTACTTCATATGCTCGTGCTGGCCAGATGGTACTTGGGGATAAGTTGGATCATGTAAAATTGCTTTCTAAAAGCCTTGTGCTCGTTTTGAAACTACTTCTTGCCTTAGTTCATCCAGTAACACTAAGGGGTATCCCCATTTTAAAAACATGTTAACAAAGAGGTCACATTCAGTCAAAAAATCAGTCTGTGTGGAAACCATTCTAGCTGGCCGCACAAGCTGACCCTTCACCACTGACCTCTTTTGTTGAATCAGGTGGGCACTGGAATAGTATAAAATAAGAACATGAGTATGTTGCTTTTCTAAAAATTCTAGCTTTATACCCACTATTAACATGATCCTTCATTAATTCAATGTCCAAGTAAGAAATTGAATCTTTACTAAATGAATGAGTGAAGTTTAAAAATTGGGTGGAGTTATTTAAAAACTGCAAAAATTCTTTAGGCTGTGTTTCTTCACCATGGAATAAAACAAAAAAACAAAAACGTCATCCAAAAAGTGCATATAAAATTTTACCATGCCTGAAAACAAGTTGTTAGTCAATATGAACTGTCTTTCCCAAAATGCCATGACCAAATTCACAAAACTGGCCCCACAAGGGGAGCCCATAGCTACCCCCTTCTTTTGAAGGAAGTACTTTCTTCAAACAGAAAAAAAATTATTAGTTAAAATGATGTCTAATGTTGTGTCTTTTGGCTTTTCCCATTTAGGGGTCACCACAGCGGAACTCCGGTCCGTTAATGATTGGCAGTGGATTTTTACGTGCCGTGTTGCCAGCCCTGATGCACAACCTTCAACGAAGGTTCGCCCATTCACGCATGTCTCCACACAGATGACGCTCTAGCTGAGAATCGAACAGGACATCGTCTTACTGTGTGGTGACAACGCTACCGCAGCACCACCACCGCAGTCAGTTAAAATGATGTCTAATAATTCTTCTAATACAAAATCTCCTCATTGGTCACATTCCTGAGTCTTAATATCGAACAGACCTGCTCAATCCCAACATCATGGGGAATTGTGGTGTATAGATCTTTCATGTCTATCGTTATTAAATCAAATTCCTCATCATATACCAAATTGTTAACATTCTCTAAGAAAGACCAAGCGTCTCTACATATTAGGGGGTTCTGTGTCAACATATTTCTTTAAACAACTATCCACGTATTTGGCCAAAGGTTATGTGATGGAGTTTATACTATTCACAATAGGCCTCAAAGGTAGATTAGTCCCATCTTTATGTATTTCTGGGATTCCAAATATTAATTTGCTGAGTTTTTGTTTATGTAAATGTTTTTGTTTTACACCATGATCTGCTTTCTTTGACAAATCATATGACCTACTTCCCTGATAAATCACATGATCTATTTCCAGACATAACATGTGATTATTTCTTACATCAAATGATTGTTTATCAAAGTATTTAATGGCCCATTGTTCTTTTGAATTTTGTCTGAAGAAGTTTGGTACCAATTTTGGCACGCCTTCATTGTTTTCATTGAATGAATCCAGCACTAGTGAAATTTCTGATATTGGTAAGCTAACCCATTTGGTTGGATTACTTACTCAGAAAGTGGACCATTTAACAACTATGGTTGGTAACAGAACTGCTTTGCCTTTTAACAGTAGTGGCAACAATAGAAACCAGCTGAATATGGATTCAGGCGAGGGACTTGTTTTGAATGACCACATTAACCCAGTAGCTAACACTCACTTACCGAATACTATGCAGCAGAGAGATGTGGTTGAGTCTCCTGCACCTGTTATAGCATCCAGCATTCCTGTCCTGAATGATGGTTGCAATATTTTACGTGTTTATAGCCTGATTTGGAAGTAAGGCATGTTCAGCAGGGTTCTTCCAATACAAATTTGAACCTTGTTAAGAACTTGGAAAGTCTTGATCATAAATTTCTGAAGCTAAATAAACTCCAGCTTGAGATTTCATATTTTAGGGAGTGTATTAGACACCAGCAGGTGCCAAAGCAACTTAGACTTTGGTGTTACTCTACAGGGTTAATTCCTAACTCTCCCTTTCATTTACTAAAGTTGTTTGACAAGCAGGCCTTAGAACTGCTTGAACTTCTAATGAAGTATTACCAGCAAACAGTGGACTGTTTATTGGATGAAACCAACATACTGGATGGGCAAATTAAGAATGATAAAGACTTCCTCCATTATAAATATGAATATGCCCGACTGTTTTCGAGCATTGACAACCATATTTCAAAGTGTAAGGCAGTGAAACTAAAAAAGATAGTGTGTGACAATTTAGATTACATTAATGGTACAGCCTATTCTCTCCCATCTACCACGCAGCAGTGGAACCATCAGAGGGAACCACCAGTCCCTAACTTGGAAGCAACAGAGAAGGCGATAACCCGGTCAATTATGATGTCAGCATAGCCCAACGTAGTTACGCAACTGCTGCCAGAACTCCAGCTGAGGTAGCTGTGAGTGGACCTAGATGCAGCAAATGTATTCGCAATCAAAACAGCAGTCGAAATAACCAAAGTAATGGTGGAAATGGGGGGCAACGGATGAATCGTTCAAATTTTCAGCAGGAGTCCAACCAGGATTTTCATCAGAAAGGGAGGAACAATTGGCACAAAAATCAATGGAACTGGGGAATGATGACGAGATGAATGACTATCATGGTATTACACCAGATAACTTAATGGAGAGCCTTGAAGGTGAGACTTGTAGTGTTAATATTAAAAACATGGAGGGGGATTTCAGCATTTTTAATTATCGTGTTCTGAATGTGGACATCTCTTTGGCTGACACATTAGCCAAAGGTTTGACTTTTGTGCCATCTTGACGTGGAGATTTAGCCAGGACTTTAATTGACCTGAAGTTATTCACTCGTAAACTGAATTTGCAATTTTTGCTAAGAGATCAACCTTTCAGTCCATCTGAGATCAGGGTAGCAAGTGTCTATAATCCACCATTGATCCCAGTTATTTCTTTATTTGAACAAATTTGTGAGTTGGATGTTAGAAATATGTTTTCTTTGGTGAATTCCAATTTTAATGACTTAAGTAATTTTTCTTTGAATGATTGGAAAGGTTTGCAGTTGGTAAAAATGAGTGGAGTGCATATTATGAAACCAGACAAGTGGGGTGGGCTTGTGTTCGTGGAAACAGAGTAATATAGTAGTAAAATGCTTGAAATGTTATCCGATGTTAACTATGAGCTTGTTTCTTTTAAACAAGTTGAATATAGCTTACAACAGGTTAAAATTTTATGTGAATGATTTGTTTATATATAATTATTTTTCACTGCCTGCTCCCCAAATTCCAATAATATTTGGAATCCCAAAAATACATAAAGATGACTAATCCACCTTTGAGGCCTATTTTGAATAGCAGGAACTCTATCACATACCCTCTTGTCAAATATGTGGATAGTTGTTTAAAGAAATTTGTTGACATGGAACCCCAAATATGTAGAGACTCTAGGTCTTTCCTAGAGAATGTTAATTTGGTATTTGATGAGGAATTCAATTTAATAATGATAGATGTGAAAGATCTATATACCATGATTCCCCATGATGTTGGGATTGAGTGGGTCTGTTCGATGTTAAGACTCAGGAATGTGACCAATGACGAGAATTATTAGACATCATTTTAACTAATAATTTTTTTCTGTTTGAAGGAAGGTACTTCCTTCAAAAGAAGGGGGTAGCTATGGGCTCCCCTTGTGGGGCTGGTTTTGCGAATTTGGTCATGGCATTTTAGGAAAGACAGTTCGTATTGACTAACAACTTGTTTTCAGGCATGGTAAAATTTTATACGCGCTTTTTGGATGACATCTTTGGTTTATTCCATGGTGAGGAAACATAGGCTAAAGAATTTTTGCAGTTTTTAAATGACTCCACCCAATTTTTAAACTTCACTCATTCATTTAGAAAATATTCAATTTCCTATTTGGACATTGAATTAATGAAGGATCATGTTAATGATGGGTATAAAGTTAGAATTTTTAGAAAAGCAACATATTCTTTTTTACACTATTCCAGTGCCCACCCGATTCAACAAAAGAGGTCAGTGGTGAAGGGTCAGCTTGTGCGGGCAGCTAGAATGGTTTCCACACAGACTGATTTTTTGATTGAATGTGACCTAGTGTTCCTTTGTTTATTACTCTTTATAGTATGAATGCCTTTGGAATTAAACAAATTATCGTGAAGAATTGGGTTTTTTTTTCATCGGAAATGGCCTTTTATAGTATAGAGAATTTTAAACTTAAATTTGTTTTTAAAAGGGGTTAACATTTAAAGAATTTGTTGGAATTTGATGGTAGACCTAGCCCCAGAATAAAAGGGATGTTTAAATGTGAAGTGTGCCCTTATTGTAGACATATTGAAGTGGGCAATAATTTTGTGATAAGGGACCAAAGATGAGAGACAAAAGGCAGGTTTAACTGCAATTCTGCAGTGTAATTTATTTAGCTAAATGTCAAGCTTGCCCGAGTTTTTATATCGGCAAGATGGATAGAAAGTTTAAAGAATGGTTATACGAACATATTTACAGTATAAGGAAAGGGAAGACCGAGAATGCCTTAGCCAACCATATTACCTTACACCCAGGTCACTCCTTTTGTTTTTCGAGTGATTGACCAGGTAGTTAAGGATGTGAGGGGAGGCCCCTTTTCTTTGAAATTGGAGTTGTTAGAATTAACCTGGCAACTTGATGCCAGGCTTATGTGTTACCTGGGCTTAATGAGATCTGTTCCTTGGTTAATGTGTTGAAACTTCAAAGTTTGTTGAGATGAAGAAGCGTTTCCAAACACACTTGTGGTCATTACATTTCAGGAGTTCATAGATTTCAATATTGTTCATGGATTTGTGAAGACTAGTATTTTTTAACTATTGTTTATCTACTTTTCTCATTGTTTTTAATGTCATATTTTAGGTATACATTGTGAAATTGTAGTTTTCCTGCTCATAGTAATAGTTTTTTATAATAGTTTATATCAGGAAGCAACAAAAAAGTTTTTGTTTATGTGAATGTTTTTGTTTTACACCATGATCTGCTTTCTTTGATGAATCATATGACCTACTTCTCTGATGAATCACATGATCTATTTCCAGAGTAACATGTGACTATTTCTTACATCACATGATTGTTTAGGCAAAGTATTTAATGGTCCATTGTTCTTTTGAATTTTGTCTGAAGAAGTCTGGTAACATACCTAACAAAAGCGCTTACTTTATTTGTCATTAAAATGCTGATTGTTTTCTGTTTCTTTGCCTTTTTTGTCAATTTAAGTAGTTTGTTTTACTTTTCATGAGTTCCCTTAAGAGCAGACAGAGACCACAGTCATTCCGGGGCTGGTTTCTCCCTCTTTCTCCAGATCCCCAATAAGACTCCCCACTGGCGCAATAGAGTTGAGATCTCAGCTGAGTGGCCAAGCCAAGACCTCCAGCACCCTCTCTGTCCAGCCAGTGCTTTGTGTCTTTGCCCAAGTAGCTGACACAAACACTCTTTGAGGTTTGATTTACACACACACACACACACACACACACACACACACACACACACACCTGGGAAAGGCTGGCATGGGTTTACTAGCTATGCCCCCTTTTTGCCCAGACTATAAGGTAGTTATCACTGCCACCAGCCAACTCCTTATCAGCTACTTTAAGGCCCTTAACAAAGGGTGTCCAATCTTGCTGTGTAATATTAATACAAATGGTAGCCTGACCAAGAGCAAGGCTATTAGGAGTGGCCCACACAGTGTCACCAAATAAATATGCAAGCAATCTCTCTAGACAGATCAGACACAATAAAAGGTTTAAATGTATTTAATAATAAATAATAAAAGAACAAGAAAATGCTTAGTATATATTTGCAGTGACATCAGAGTTCAAAATCACAGGAAATATTTAAAACAGCATTGCTGGACAGTCTCAAATAAGTAAAGAAAAATATCTAAACTAAGCTTTGCTTTATTCCTGACTCTATCTAAGAGAATTATACTATTCTCCAGGGACTTACTTCATCAGAGCAAAGCAGATGTGGGGAATGGTTCTTGTTAGGTCCAAGAGAGAATACAGAATGCCCTGTCTCTCTAAGAGTCTTCTGAAATTAATATCTCAAATATTACTGCCGGGAGAGCTTGCAGAATCACATCACTTCTTGTCATCTGACTCTATCCCAGGTGAAACCCGCGCTGCTGGAATCTGGCAGTAATTAGCATTCACTTGTGAAAATAAATGGACCTCAGATCTTTGGAAGATGCTGGAAGTCATAAAACAATTACATTCCTCCACATTTCAAGACCAATAATTATTTCACCCTAAAGGCAATACAGAAAGCTGCCTAGTACAGACATTATATCTGTGGCCTAGCCTATAAAGTATTTTAATTTAAGCTATTTTTCTGAAGTTAACCTCCTGTATTCCAGTTTCCACTGTTAAAATGTATACATTTAAGCAGTTACAATAGCGTATGCACATTTCTGTTCTTTTCCAGCAGGACACACTGTGGTTACATTTTAAGCACAAGCACTTTATAAAATGCCTTTTTAACACACATGCCTGTACAGACCAGTTTGATATACACATGGCATACAGTTCTAGTAGAGTTGTAATACAAGTATCTTAAATACATCATGTTAATATTCACAAATGACTAATAATTATTTACAAACATCCAGACAGCTGTGCTGGCAGTATCCCCCTTTGTCACAGTAGCCATAACATCTGCAAGAAGAATTTCAGAGAATCAAGCCTCGTCATCCCAACCACCATGTTGACCTTTCATAAAGCCAGAGTTTCATTACATACTAGCCCATCTTTTTTGCCTAAAGTAGTGTCAGACAACAATATCAATCAATCCATTAATTTACCATTGTTCTTTCCAAGATTTTCAAGTAAAGGTGACTACTTGTTACACTTATTAGATGTTCACAGACAATTATGTTTTTATCTTCATAGAACAAAAATCATAAGGAGATCTGACAAACCTTTTGTCTCCTTTTCAGACCTAAAACAAGGAAATCCAGTGACCAAAGTGACATCAGCTAGATGGATCACATATTGTATTTCTTACATTTGCAAGAAACAAGGTCTGAAATTATTTAAAGCTTTGTGAGCACATTGAACCAGAGGCATGGTAACTTCATCAGTATTCCAATCTAGAGTGTTCATAGATGATATATTTGCAGCTGGTACTTGCCTTCCCCCACACCCGTATTTGGGCTCCAGAGAAAGAGCTTCATTTGGCTCAATGGTACTGAGGAACATCCTTCCATGAGTCTACCCAGGGTATAAGGTAGCTGGGAACTCTTTTCCCACAGGGTTGAGGATAGAATAAAAATTGACAACATTGGTTAAAGAAGTTATGTACTCACCATAATGTTCCAACTGTGTTATCCAATGTTCTTCATGTTTCACTGTTGCAGTCATTACATTTGGGTAATCTACTGGCAGGTTGCCAATTCCAAAGTCTTGGTATAAAACATGCAGCCGACACCATTTTCTTTAGTCTTACTACTGAAATATTCCAGTTTGAGTTTCAGAACTGAAGTTTACCGATGTCAGAAAAAGTTAATAATTGTATATATTTTTGCATCAAAGTATTTGATCCAAAAGTCACTGGTTGTATTCAGACCTCAACATTTGTATATCAAAACAGGCCTCTATGAATAAAAACAGATGATCAAAGATTATGAATCTTCAGATCAGGTTTCTATTTCTTCTGATTCCTCTTCTGATCAGGAATTATCTATACCTCCCTATGAGAATTCTGATGCTGAGGAATCTGTTCCATCTGCATCTCCTCCTGAGGATTATTCATTTGGAGAAACCTTACATACTTTGAGGGAGCATTTTCACTGGGAGAGTCAAGACTTCTCAGAATCAAAATGTCTTAGACATTGTGGATGATGTGTTTTGGCTCTCAGTAAGCCTGGCAGACATTACAGGGTCCCTGACTCACATAAATGTTTATTTAGAAACCCTGCTGCCATTTCACAGGGTCAAAAGGGAGTTAAGGCCTCAACAGCAAAAAATCCTACCCCCTCTGACAGAGATTCAATGGCACTGGACAGATTGGGAAAAAAGGTTTATACATCTGCAACCTTGGCACTCAGTGCCTTAAACTGTCAATTTCATATGCTTAAGTACCAACAACATGTTATGGGATTGCTGAAACAGAAAATGATGCTGATTTCAGAATGTGCAGAAAATAAAGAATTGCAGGAATTATTGCATACAGCTGAACAAGTTGGAAAGCATACTTTGCAATGTGGTTTTGATTCCTTAGAGGCCTCCTGCAGGGCCGCAGTTACTGGAACTGTGATTAGGAGGGCATGCCTGGTTAAAGGAACAAAATTTGCCTGATCATGTTAAAGCTAAATTGCTAGATACAGCTTTACAGCATGATTCTCTGTTTGGTATTAAGGCAGAAGAGGTTTTGAAGAAAATGGAAGACAAAGCTAAGTCAATGCAAACTGTTAAAGACTTCTTACAAGTGCAGCCACCAAGATTCAGTAGACACTGGCTTACCAAAAATTGGTCCTTTCCTGTGTCAGACAGAGCTCAAAGGGGCAAATCCAGATGCCCTAAGGGTTCCAGATACCAGGCGCAAGATTGATACATGTCAAAGCAATGGGGTGCTTCCACCTCCAAATCTGGAGGAGATAAAGCGCAAACCTACAGAAAGCAATCCCAATGACTTCCCTCTGCTTACACCAAGCACTTTTTTTTGGCAGCACCCATAGGGGGAAAATTAGCACTTTTTGCTCAAAATTGGCAGTTAATAACCCAGGACAAGTGGGTACTAAACATTGTATCATAGGGATACAGATTCCATTTCCACACTCTGCCAATGGCAAATGGTTGGCCAGATCTGCCAAAAAATCAATGGGCAGAGGCACAGAAACAGGTTACATCCCTCATGGATATGGGGGCCATTCAGACAGTACCAGACCAGGAAAAAGGAGAAGGTTTTTACTCGACTGTTCCTGGTACCCAGAAAGGACAAGGCCTGGCGGCCAATACTGGATTTATCGATTTTGAACACATACCTGGACATTCCAAAATTCAAAATGCTGACTTTGCAGCAGCTTCTGCCCATGCTGGGCACGAATGCTTGGCTGGTGACTTTAGACCTAAAAGAGGCATACCTGCATGTCCCAATAAGACAATCGTGCAGAAGGTACCTGAGATTCAAGGCTGGCTTAATGCATTACCAATTCTCTGCACTGCCCTTTGGCTTAACTACTGCATCCAGGGTCTTTACAAAGTGCCTGGCACCAGTAATTGCATTTTGCAGACAAAGAAGTATACAAATATATCCTTACTTAGACAACTGTCTCATTCAAGCAGAGAACAAGGACACTCTTCTTCGACACCTGGCATTTGTGAAAAGGCTTCTAACATGCCTAGGGTACACAATAAACGAAAAGAAATCACAACTGGTACCCTCTCAAAAGATAACATTCCTGGGTGCAAGCTTAAATACAACTGCCCAGATGGCTTACCTCATGCCAGACAAGCAAAGGCAACTGACTACTTACTTCAAACTAAAGGAAACAAAAACCCAGTCTTCTGTAAGACAAATTCTGCAGGCCCTGGGCTTCATGACATCCTGCATCCTACTGATTCCATATGCAAGACTGCATATGAGGAAACTTCAGTGGTACCTAAAAAGTTTATGGAGTCAACATTCTCACAGTCTGGAAACAATGATTCCTCTCATTCCCTGCCTGCAACAGGAGTTTCAATGATGGGCAAAGGCATGTCACCAAAACATGGGATGGCCCTTCACTCTACCCCCTGCCAGCCAAACCTTAACAACAGATGCATCAGATTATGCCTGGGCGGCCCACATGGCAGGAAGATACATTCAGGGCATATGGACACCAAAACAAATGCATCTACATATCAACCAGAAAGAGATGCTAGCTGTTCAAAATGCCCTAATAGTCTTCAAGGACTTACATCCAGGACAACTACTGATAAAGATGGACAACACCACAGTCATGTGGTATATAAACAAGCAAGGGGGCACACACTCATATCCTCTTTGCAGATTAGCCATGGCACTTGTGGGACACAGCTTTGACCAACCAAACACATCTTAAAGCTCAATTCCTGCCAGGAAAACAAAACACTCTGGCAGACAATTTAAGCAGAAACCTTATAGATCCTCATGAGTGGAAACTAAATCCACAAGTCTTCAGCATGATAACAGAGAAATGGGGGAGCCCAGACATAGATCTATTTGCCTCCCCTCAAAATTATCAATTGAAAAGATTCTGCACAAGGACTTATCACAGACAAGCATGGAAAGTGGACGCCCTATCATTCAGTTGGAAAAACCTATCAGTTTATGCCTTTCCTCCTCTGCCTCTTCTCCCCAAAGTCCTCCTAAAAGTCAGACAAGAGAAACCAAAGATGATACTAATTGCCCCGGACTGGCCCCGCCAATACTGGTACCCAATCCTAAGGAACTTGTCTCAATACCCAGCTTGGACCTTGCCTCAAAGACCACAACTACTGTTCCAGCAAAACAATCAGATCCTGCACAAACAACTACAGACCCTGAACCTGGCAGCATGGCTGATCATGTAGTCATACAAACAACAACTCTCAGTAAAGCTGTGATGGATGTCATTTTACAAGGCAGAAGACCTAGTACTAGAAAACCTTATGCTGACAAATGGAAGAGATTCTGTGCTTGGAATCAAGCACAAGGAACTGATACAGCAGAACCAAATATTCCTCAGATATTGCAATACTTAACTGAGATGCTTGGCAAAGGCCTACCTTTCTCATCAATTAAAATCCATGCCTCTGCCATTTCGGCTCATTACAATACAGAGCCACCAATCTTTTCTCATCCTTTACTAAAGCAGTATCTTAGAGGAACCAAAAATTTAAGGCCCCCTAGAAGATCACCATTGCCTGCATGGGACCTCAATTATATGTTGGAAAAGCTCACCCTGCCTCCATTTGAACCAGCTGCTACCGCTGATATAAAGTTCTTATCATGGAAAACCGCTCTGCTAATAGCAATTACTTCAGCAAGAAGAGTTTCAGAGCTACAGGCCCTCATGGCTGTAGAGCCTTTTATCATATTTTACCCAGACAGGGTGTCTCTGTGGACAAGTCCTACTTTTATGCCTAAGGTGGTTTCCAGTGTGGCTCTTAACCAAAAAATTATTCTGCCAACCTTTTATCCAAATCCGCAGAACAAAGGGGAGAGAATTCTGCATTCCTTGGATGTACACAGACAGCTAAGATTCTACTTGAGCAGGACTAAAGCTCTAAGAAAAACTGAGCAATTACTAGTGACGTGATGCAGGATCAGAAGGCAGGGCTATTTCAAAGCAGACAATTTCAAAGTGGATAAGCCACTCATCTGTTTCTGCTACTTACACCATGGTAAACCTGTGCCCAAGGGCATTAGGCCTCATTCCACCAGAGCTGCAGCTACTTCAGCAGCCTTTCTCAGGGGAGTACCAACCAAAGACATTCTAGAGGCTGCTACTTGGAGTTCTGTTCACATCTTTACAAAGCATTATCATTTGCCTCTCTACTCTAATTCCAGGGCAGGCTTTGCCACTGCAGTTCTGCAGGGCCTTATAGCAGCTCCTAATGCTGTTTAGCTCCAGCCTCCCAACCATAGCTTTGGGATTCTACCCAAATGTAATGACTGCAACAGTGAAACACGAAGAACAGAGTACAGTTGTGTACACTTACCATAAATGTAGATGTTCGAGTGTATTCACTGTTGCAGTCCAGATTACCCTCCTGCCATCCCCCTGTCATTCTAGAGTTTATCTTTCCTTCTCTATCTTCTACAACCTATGTGGTGTATTTGCTTGTAGATGAAGGTAAAGTTTTTACTGATTTTTTTTTGCTACCTTTTTGGGGGCACCTGACATCGGGGGCAAGAAAAACTAAAGAAAATGGCGTCGGCTGCATGTTTTATACCCCTGACGACCTGATGTCATGGAAGAGAAGACAGCAACCGATGCAGGACCCAAGACTTTGGAATTTAGGCCGACTGAGGGCACCCTGCCTGCAGATTACCCAAATGTAATGACTGCAACAGTGAATACACTCGAACATCTACATTTATGGTAAGTGTACACAACTGTACTTTCTCATTCTTCCTCAAACAACCCACCCACCATCCCCCGACCTTGCTACTCCTGTAAGAGCTAGTGGACCTAAATTGTCACTTCCCTGTGCTGAGCTCCAGAATAAATCTCACCTTTCTGTTGGCATATTTATACACACACACATTATATATATATATATATATATATATATATATATATATATATATATATATATATATACACACACACACACCTTGGAATCTCAAAATACTGAAATATCGAATTTCAGTATTTTGAGACCAAAGTGTTGAATCTGCAGATGCGCAAAACTGCAGCATATCGAACCTGGAAATGTTGAACCCGCAGTACTGACAGTGCATTAAGTAAGTGTAGTGTTTTTAAGGGTTTTGGGGAGGGTTGTGTGTTTGTGACTGTGTCAGGGAGTGTTAGGTGTGGTTTAGGGTACATAGATGAGTGTGTGTGTGTGTCAGTGTTGAGAGTGGTGTAATTTGTGTGAGGGTGGTGTAGAATGTATGTTGTTGGGTTTTGTTTGTGTTGGTGTTTAGTGTGACCTCTGAGTTAGTATATATAAGTAGGGGGTGTACGGGGCACAGCCCCCCACATGGGGGAGTGCAGGGGGCTTGCCCCCTTGCTTGTAGTAAAGGTATGTGTGTGTGTTTGTGTTGTGTGGAGGTAGGTGTACTTGTGTTTGTATGTGTGCTGTAATGATCATGGTTTTGGGTTTCGAGGTTTTAGTTTTCGTTTTTTTGTTTTTTCAGCTTTATAGTCTTGAAATACTGAAATTCGATATTTCATTATTGCAAGATTATAAAGTGAATCCATATATAGGTTCATAGGTAGGTAGTAGGCTATCTGCCGGAAGGCATTTATAAGCCTAGCCGGAATGTGTTGGCTTTCACCGCCCCCTTAGATTAGTTCCCTGTGCCTGTGTCCAGTAGAGCCATTGAAGTGATCCCTGGGGTAAACTTTCTGTTTCCCATCCACTCGTCAAAGTTTCTCTTGAAGAGGGTTAGTGAGGAGCTCTGCCTAATGTAGAATGGAATCTTGTTCCAGAGCATGGGAATTCTCTGGGACAGGAATCTATCCCTCCAGCACGTCCTATTTGTTGTTGTGGTGAGGTTTAGATCCCTGGAGCATGTGGCTCGAGGGGATATGGTTTTCTTTAGGTGGAGCATGTCCATCATTTCTGGGCTGGACATGGCCTTGTATGTCAGGCAGAGATCACCTCTGAGTAGGCGGTATGCAACCGAGTACAGCTAGAGTTTCTTCAGTCGAGCTGCAGAGGGCATCTGCTTGAGGCCAGTGATCCTCTTGGTGAGGTACTTCTGTGGTCTTTCCAGTTGTTGCAGGTGTCTTGTAAGGTACATCCCAAATGGGGCATTGTACTCTGTGATGGGCCTGATGATTGATGCATAGAGGGGCCCAATGACCTCTTTCGATCTGGATGCAAACCCTTTTTTGATTAGGTGGGCCACATAGAAGGATTTTCTAACCACTTTGGCAATGTGATTATCAAAGGAGAGGTTACTATCTAATTGGGTCCCCAGATCCCTTATTATATCTTCCTTATTTATGGGGCTACCACCTATGTGGTAGTTTGTGGGTACTTTGTTTTTTCCAAAGGGGATGACTATGCACCTTTTGGCACTTAGCTTGAGGCCATGGTTTTGACACCAGGTATCTGTCTCAGTGAGACCCTTTTGGAGGATGTCTGTATCAGCCGGAGAGTCAATTATAGCCCCTAGTTTGCAGTCGTCTGCAAACTTGGTCAGCCATAGTCCTCCTGTGCTTGCCTGTACCTCTGTGAAGTGTATGCTGAACAGGAAGGGTCCTAGGACTGAGCCCTGGGGAATGCCACTTGTAACTGGTTTAGAGTCAGACCTACCTCCCGCAACTCTTACCATGTGGGTTGGCAACCCATCTCGTGACGTAGGGGTTTATGTTCAGGCTGGTGAGCTTGTCTATAATATCTGAGTGGGGAATGGTGTTGAAGGCCTTTGCGAGGTCTAGGTAAGCTGTGTGGACCACCTTTCCCTCGTCTATAGCCTAGGTAACTGTCTCAAAGACGTCCACCAGGTTTAGGAGGCATGGTCTGCCCTTAACAAAGCCGAACTGGGTAGGGTCCAGTGTTTGAAGGTTCCCAATGTCTCTGATAATGAGATCCATGGTGATGCACTCCATAGCTTTGCAGATCAAGCTAGTCAGGCTTATAGGGCGATAGTTCCCGGGGTCTGTTGTGGCTCCACCTTTGTCGAGCAGAATAACCATTGCTGTACACCACTCTGTGAGCACATAGCTTGTGGAGAGGCTGAGTTTAAACAGTGTGTTTAGGGTGAGGGGTTAGTTCATCTTTGAGCTCGTGTAGGACGCAGCCTGGGACACCGTCCAATCCCATTGATGCTGTGTTTTTGGCTTTGGGGAGGGCTGTTTTAACCTGAGTGTCTGTGATTTCAGGGGCACTACATTCTTTTGGTATAGTTATGGGCCCTTTTGGGCGTGAGAGGGGGGTGAAGTTTGCACTAAACCTATCTGCCAGGATGTTGGCTATATCGGTCAGTTCAGTGTATTTTGTGCCATTCTGCACCAACTCTGAGCAGATTTGAGAATTGCCACTTAGATTCTTGACATAGCTAAAGAATGCCTTGTGGTTATCTTTGGAGTCCATGGCAATTTTTCTTTCGAAGCTAGCCTTGGATGATTTTATGAGAGAACATAGTTTCTTGCTGATACTGATCAGGGATGCCTTCCCTTCTTGGGATTTTACTCTTTTCTGTACTAGTTTCCTCCTTCTATTGTATAGCTTGTTTATGGCAGGGGTCCACCAGACTGGTTTCCTTTTCTTGGAGGAGTGAGTCTTGGTTTTGTTTGAAATAGCATGATCCATGCATTCTTGTAGGTGCCCATAGAGTGCATTAGTAAAGGATTTTGCAGTTTGGACAGCGTTATCCTTTAGCATGGGGACTTTGAAACTTCCCACCTCGGTCTTAAGTAAAGTGAGGTTTGCTTTTGAAAAGTTTTCTACGGTGGTCTCTTTGACCGGGGGTGGTGGCGGAATGTGGATATCCAGAGTGATTAGTTTATGGTCAGATCTAACCAGCGGGGGGTTGACCTCCGGTGTGGAAGACCAGTCGCACATGTTGGTGATGACCAGGTCCAGTATGCTGTTACCTTTGGTGGGGGTGTTGTCCAGTTGATCCAGGGCATTTGAGTTTATAAATTCTAGGAAATGTTGGGCAAGGGAGTTTGTACTTGAGTAGTTCTCCCAGTTAATGTTTGGGTAATTGAAATCACCCAATATCAGGGTGTTTGGTGGGACCTTTATGTTTCCCAGTGTCTCTAGGAATGTGGACTGGGGGTCCTGGGACATGGTGGGTGATCTGTAGCAAACTATAATTTGAATAGCAATTTTGCCCATTGTTAGTTGCATGTGGATGCTCTCTGAAGCATCGTGCTGTGCCACTAACCTGGAGGTGTGAGTGTCCTAGATGAATATGGATACTCCCCCGCCTTTTGTATTTTGGTCTGGGTTTTGTGACCAAAATGTATGGTATGAGTTGTAGCCTGGTAGTGCTGGGGTGCTCTCTGGAGCCTTAAACCAGGTTTCTGTTACTGCACATATATCGATTTTCTCCATACTGAGGAGTGCCTCGAGTGCTTGCATTTTGAGGTTTAGACTTCTGGCATTAAGTAGCATTACCCTCAGTTTTTTGTTACTTGTGCTATTTATGGCGGTGGGTTTGTCTTTTGAGCCTTGCCTAAAAAAGGCACTATGGAGGTGGCAAGAGCCTTGCCCAGTATTCAAAAGCCTAAGGGTGACAGGTGCAAGCCATCTCTAGCGAAGCAGGGTGGCTTGTCGAGCACCAGGCTGACAGATACTGGATCCCCCTTGAATGACACCAGAAGCGTAGCCAATTGTTGAAATTGATAATTTTTTTTCTATACCGTGGTACCATTCTTGGTGAGAGCAGGATGCTACTCAGGGTCAGGGTCATACCGGCCTGGGCTACATGATCACAGAGCTCCTCCATGTCTCTTTTCATGTAGTCCAGGGAGGTACGGCTCAGGTCATTCACACCAACATGGACAGTGACAGAGTCATATTTGTACTTGTTCTGGAGTGACCTGAGTGCTAGTGTTATGTGGCGGATCATGGCACCTGACAGGCAGCTAACAGTAACCTTCTCCTTGTTCAGCCTAGTGAGTGGGACGTCAGTGTGCCTGACTATAGAGTCACCCATTACAAGTGTGTTGGGTTTGTTATTTTGCCTTAGGGGCTGTGAATGCATGGCACACTGCTTTTGTGAAGTACGTGTTTCATGGTTTGTGTTGGGGCTGGAGGTTGCTTGGATGTCTGATTTGGAGGTCTCTGTTGCTTTTGCAGATTTCTATTTAGAGCCTCCAAGTATGTTTTTGTGTATTTATGTGTTTTTTGCTGGTGCTGGTTTCATAGGTCTACGTGAGACTGGTGGTTTGATGCAAGTAATTCCCTTCTCCTCTTGACTACCTGGTCCAGTCTTGGGTTGAGAGAGCTTAGCCTCCAGTTTGGCTGTATAACTGCATCTCTCGCATGTATTAGTGTTTGGTGGAAGGAGGACAGGGTTGACCGTGTACATGAGGCAATTGTAACATTGCCTCAAAATGCCCAGATTCACCAGTTGGACCAGACAGTACACCTGAAGCTGCCCCTTGAATATGCCTGGATATAGGTACAGTGAACTGTTTTACTGATTGGCTGGTAAGGTCGAATAGAGAGCCTTGTCCTTCTCTACAGTATAGGGGCATCTAGTGCTAAGGTTTATTATTGCTTGCTATGAGTTTTGAGAAGTGTATGGTTTGAGTGCTTAAGTTGAAAGTTTGTCTAGTGCCAAGGGAAAACTTGAAGAGTAGACTTTGTAGGAATAGTTATACCCTAGCTACCAGGCGCTGCCCGGCACACAAAATTGTGCAAATGCGGGTTTTATAGCAGGGAAATGAAAGAGATAGAAATTGGCCCAAAATGGCCAATAAACTACTCATTTCTGGGCTGAAACCACTCCTCCAGGAACAGATAGGCTGCTCAGAGCTCCCTCTCTCACAGTGAACAGAGAAACATCCTTCTATTAAAGTAAGGTATGGGCAAACACAGAAACTTGTAACACAGCCCTGAATTCAGCACTAACCTGAAAACTGGACTATACTAGTTTAGAAAGGCGGGAAAACAAGTATTTTTTTTTTGTTTTGTTTTTTTTTTCAGAAAATAAAGCAGATACAATCAAAAAAACAATTTAAATGCACAGAAATGGCTATCACACTTGAGTGTGTAGCCTACAACAGTTAAACAGGTAATTTAAACACAAAAACAACTTTGTTAAAATGCAGGCAGTAAAATAAGTACAATATGTAGCTGAAACAAGCTTTTTAAATCACAGAAACTCTAGAAAATCAGCGTTTTAGGTGGAATTAGCTAAAAGCAGCAAGAAAATGCAGAAAAATGATAATCACTCCAAAGTCTGTTTTTTTGTCTCTCTGCTGCTGTAGAACTCTGCAGGGCACCAGGCAGGAGCTTGCTGAGCTGTATACTAGCGCAAAAACCTCGCACATGTGGGTTTTATAGCAGGGAAATGAAAGAGATAGAAATTAGCCCAAAATGGCCAATAAAGTACTAATTTTTGGGCTGAAACCACTCCTCCAGGGACAGATAGGCTGCTGAAAGCTCCCTCTCTCACAGTGAACAGAGAAACTTCCTTCTGTCCAAGTAATGTATAGGCAAACACAGA
>NC_056733.1:743670915-743688415 GCF_019279795.1 Protopterus annectens | reverse complement strand
CAACACTGAAGGAGCTGAAGGAATTTCTGGTAAGTACTGGTTGTGTACTACATGTGACAACAGTCTCCTGCATTCTCCATATGTCTGGACTATGGGGTAGGGTTGCAAGACAGAAGCCTTTTCTTACACAGAAAAACATCCAGGCCCAGCTAAAATTAGTAAAACAATACATCAAGTCTCCCAAAAGCATGTGAGAAAATGTGTTATGGTCTGATGAGACCAAGGTTGAACTTTTTGGCCACAATTCCAAAAGGTACGTTTGGCGCAAAAACAACCCTTTGCATCACCAAAAGAACACCATCACCACAGTGAAGCATGGTGGTGGCAGTATCATGCTTTAGGGTTGCTTTTCTTCAGCTGGAACTGGGGCTTTAGTCAAAGTGGAGGGAATTATGAACAGCTCCAAATACCAGTCACTTTTGACCCAAAACCTTCAGGCGTCTGCTAGAAAGCTGAAGAAGAGGAATTTCACCTTTCAGCATGATAATGACTCCAAGCATACATCCAAATAAACAAAAGAATGGCTTCACCAGAAGAAAATTAAAGTTTTGGAATGGCCTAGCCAGAACCCATACCTAAATCCAATAGAAAATCTGTGGGGTGACCTGAAGTAAGCTGTGCACAAGAGATGCCCTCAAAATCTGACAAATTTGGAACACTTTTGCATGGAAGAGTGGGCAAATATTGCCAAGTCAAGATGTGCCATGCTAATAGACTCCTACCCAAGAAGACTGAATGCTGTAATTAAATCAAAAGGTACTTCAACAAAGTATTAGTTTAAGGGTGTGCACACATACCAAAGTATTCGTTTAAGGGTGTGCACACTTATGGAACCAGTGTATTGTATGTTTTTTATTTTTTATATTTTTTCCCCTAACAGATCTGTTTGTTTTTCAATTAAATTATACAGGTTATAGGTCGCATTAAATGTGGGAAAGGTTTTGAAATGATTTATTGTGGTCTCACTTTTTTATCACAAAAACCTAGCATTTTAACAGGAGTGTGTAAAGTTTTTATATCCCATGTATATTCCAAAAGTAGGTAATTGTGAAATGTTGCGCAACCATAACATAGCTTACCCTAAAGAGGGTATGTAACTTTGGGAATGCCACACAGAAGAAGCAGTAGAATTGTGTTTTGTTTATGCTCGACAATGTAGGGCTACTTCTGTATGGCAGTTTAGCTGCAAAGAATTAGTGTGATATGTTGGATGGCAGCTGAGCTAAGCAAATTTGAGGAAGACTGACAGAAGTGGAAGGAAATAGGGGGATCCAACAGTGCTCAGGACAGAGTAGCACTGCGTACCTCTCAACTGTACAGATTTTTACAGACTGTCCAGATTTTGCTTCATACTTTTGGTCTATTTCTCAAAAAATTGTGATTTTCTGGTAAGTCTCAGGGATGATCTGAGGAATGAAGTTGCTACACAATGACATATATTTGAATTTCAGACTTCATATCCTGTAGAAAATGCGTGCTAACACAAATCCTGTTATTCTAGCAACTTTCTAAGTTTATAAGAGCAGTATTTAAAATCTGTCCCTATTTCTGGGCTGTTGTCCTCCCATTATTGTGGGCTTTGTCAGCATTTCTTGTGTTAAGAGGTTGAGAGATATGAGCAGCAAAGAGGAGTGCAAGCAAGGGCAGAGCAGTAATGACCAACACTGGTAGTACTAAAGTTATTATTGATGAAGATCTGAACTGCATTTTCAGTGGTTAACTTGTCAGCATCATTCTTGAAGGTTATTAAGCTATAGGACTAATAAAGATTCAACTACTTAATAAAAGAACTCCTGGAGTTAGGTACAGGCTCATGCAAAACAAGTGAGAAAGGCAACCAGGTTTTATGCTGGAGAAGGCCTCCTACAACTTCAGTCTCATTCGTAAACTTTAGGGGAAAATCTCTGGCTAGTAATGTCATAGGAAAACCAGCTAGAGTAAAATAGTTCTGGTCATGCCTCTTTACATCCTTTTCCACTATACAGGGATGTGTAGCATCTTGGGGTTATCTGAGAGCAGAGCAAATGATTAAAAGCAGCCAGAATTTCAACTTCTGACTCAGCCAGGAAGGAATTAGGGCTGAAGATAGGCAGATAAACAGAAAACAGACATATGCACACTGTGCAGTGACAAGCACGTTTAAAAATAAATAATGAACAAACTGTGTGTTTTGTTAATAGGTGGAATATGGTAGAGCACAGGTGGGTGTGGTGAAGCAGTGAGCATTAGTATGGCAAGATATTCCTTCTTGTGCAGTTTAGGTTGTAACTGCACAGAGTATTTCTATACATTATTGTGCGACTAAGCAACAATATGTACCCCACCAAGTACGGTCTCAAAACACAGCAAACTAATTACACTAAATGTAGTACAGGTGTCAAGGAATTAAAGAGAAGTGGAGTGAGTAGCAGCAGTTAGAGGAGGGAGGGACAGAGAGAGGTGTATGGGGCTTGGTTAAAGGGGCCCCCATGGAAATGGAAGATGCAAGGTATGCAGGAGCTCTAGAGAGAGCCAGATTAGATAGCGGTGGGGTTTGTTGAGAGAGTTGAAGCCCCAGATAGGATGGCTTTAGGCAGAAATGCAGGAAAGAGTATCTAATGGAAATGGAAATCCAAGGAGATGGGAAAAGATGTAAAAAGAGGAATGAAGGCAGGCAGAATGCAGGAGGGGCTTATAAAGTATAGCAGGATGGCACACACAAACATAGACCAGGTGCTGATTGGCACAAGGTGTCTCTTAGGCAGGAGTAAGATAAGACATGATGCCAGGTAAAAGTGCATTGAGACTATTTTTGATGCTTTGGTTTATAGTTGTGCACTTTCTTTGCTTCATTTTGCTCTTGTTTTATTGCAGTCTTATTTTATTTTAAGTATGTTTTTCTTAGAGTTTAAAGAAAGTTCTTCATTAGAGCCAGTTAACAAACACATCCGCTGCATTCTTTGACTGCAGAGACAGAGAATCTGTAAAAGCTGTGACTATTTTTGATTTCTTGATTTGTAGTATACATACAGTGGTTTTATACAGTATTCCTTTACTTTCCTTGTGTTATTTTACTTTAAATGTATTATTTGACGGAGTTTTAAAAATATCCTGCTTGCTAGGGACAGTTACTAATCATGTGATTGCATTATTTGACTGCAAAGGTATTGTCTGAAAATGAAACAAGAGAGGTGTGAGAGACATTAAACCCTGCTACATCTGTGACTACACATTTCTGGGGATTTGACCGTTAAGTGCTTGCTTTGACCAGTTTTGAATGATTCTCATGTGGTGCCGTGTGCAGATCCTGAAACTTGGACCCTCCCTAGATGCAAGTGAAACATTTTGTCTCCCAAGTCTCCTGTGCCCCTACTCCTGTGGTGCAAAAGGATAAAGCACTCAGTTAACTCATGTTCAGTTAGCGAGCACAGGAGCCGGAGGGAGCAAAGTCGAAGGATGGCTGGCATACTGCAGACCCATCCTGAGGGGAGGAAGGTGGCTTGGCTCGCTGCTTGGGTGGACCCACTGGGGCCTCTGGGAGGTGCAGATCAGAGGGCTGTGCTGCTGTGGTGTAACCATGCAGGTCAGGGGGCAGTCACACGTGTAAGCTTGCATGCTTACCCACCAGAGAATAGCAGCATTAGTGTACCTTGAAAGTACTGAGGGGACATGGCTCCTGCAGATGGGGTTGACCCTGATGTCTATCTGGATGATGGCCCTATGATCATCTTTTGCCTCACATTGGAAAGAATTATCTGGTGATACTGTCACCTCCGTAAAGAATGAATTGGCTAGAAAACTTGTAGGGGGATGATGGTTAACAGGCATGGAGGTTGAGAAAAAAAGTCTTCCGTGCTGGATACTCCCAATGAGGATGATGGAAATTTCCATCCCCACCTGACAACTCCAAATCGGGAAAATTCTTGAGCTCATTCAAAGATGGGAAGTTGGCTATATCACACCTCTACAACTCCAGAGAAGATTTTTGAAGATGCTTTCCATTTTCCTGTCACATGTTCCTAATTGGTGTTTCTGGCAGAATTATTTGACTGCTTGCTCAGGAGGCTTAGAAAGATCTAGCATGGTGGCTTCAGTTTCAAGAAAACAAGACTGCATCCTTTCAGTGTCTACAGACTGGGACTTTCTAGTAAAGCTGTCTGTCATAGAGTCTGATATTGCTGAGGTAACCCTTAAAACAGAACCAACTCCCCATTACCTTGCAGTCTACCTTCCAAACAAGGAATCTTAACATCTGTATCAATACAGGAAGTAAGTATATGCGTGTTCCACATATACACTTGGGGAGCTTAATTATTTATTTATTGCATATGTTGCAAATTAATTCCAGAAGGTGCTGGAGTAGTTGCCCAGGGGTCAGGAAGTGTTCAAGAAAAAAAATGATTTTCACGGTGGCAACCATGATTTCATTTTCCAGCCTCTCCACATACCTTGTTCATAAGTCATAGTTCATGGGTTAGTACTAGGCTAACTGCCCTTGTGGGCCATTTTAAGCCTAGCCAGTTACTGTATGTCAGAATCAAACCCTGCACTTTGTGTCTGTAAGGTAAACACCTTAACCACTATGCCAACCTTACCCTCCTTGTGCACAGTGCCCAGCTGAGGATATAGCCCCTGCCTAAGAACCACTTGGATGAGGATTTATATTTTGGATTTCTTGCTCAGGGAAGTGTTTAAAATGTAAAAGAAAAGAGAAGATGATACAGTTCATTAAGCAATTGTTCCCTCTCCATTCTAAGATATGATGGAAATAATCATAATGTTGACAGTAATGCCATCCACAAGGTAAAGGTAAGCAGACAGACTAAGAAGGCTAGATGCACAAAAGTAGCATGAAGACAAAAAAGGGAAAATGGAGGCCTTTAAGGCTGAGACACAGACATGGAGTAGGCATGACCGCCTTGTACTTCTTCCCCTTCCTTTTTCCAACCAAAACCACCAAACCCATGTTCCCCTTCCCTCTCAGAGCAAGGAAACCATTTGGTTTTATTTACCAATTTGCGACAACAAATAATAATGTGGAATTTGTTGGTGATTTCACAGTTATACAGGCTTCAGTTCCACTCAAAACCAAAGTTCTGAGGGATTCCACCAGTGTCACAGGATCAAACATGTTTAATGCAGTCTTGTTACAGAATCTACTACAAGTGGCTATTAGCAAGAAAGTACAAAAGAGAAAGGTCACAGCCTCCTGTTCTGGGTTATTTATGATTCCCAGGAAATATGAGCCTTGGAAGCCCACTACTGACTAATCAAGCCAAAGCAAATTTATGAAGGTATCAAAATGCTAACAGTGCATGCCCATCTACTCCCAATTCCACAAGCTCTGGTAGTTAAGCAAACAGGCATATATGAGATTCAATGCATTTCTATCCATAGGAAACACAGATGCTTGGTTAGGTTCAAAGACTGTGTGTGTGCATGTGTGCATGTAGGGGGCTGTCACTACTAGTTAACGCCTTTACCTTTTGTATTGCCTGCTGCTCCCAGAGTTCTCACCAAGTGCTTGGTTCAAGATCTTGCATGATCCAGTCCATTTACTTTAATCTTTAGGACCCCTCTGTGGAGGACAGTGATGGTGGTTCCCATTCTCCTTTTTTCCTCCATTGAAGACTACGTTTATCAAAGTTTTACAGATGCCGAAGAAGAGAGGTACTTGGTATTCCTGGGAACTTTTAATATCCATAGAGGAGAATTCAGGTGACCTGTTTATCTCACAAAGATTCCTTCTGGAAGTCTCTGCTTTGTTGATATTTTTGGTGATGAAGTTAATGCAGTTTGGGATAGTGCATACCCTAAAGGAACTTTTGTTGTTCAGTGCTGAAACTTGAGCAATGTCTCAAGATCATGAAAATAAAAAAGCAGACGTTTTCAGCCACTAGGGTTGCATTTCATATTCCCAGAGTTACTTTTCTAGGATGCAGAGGAGCCAGACACATTTTTGATGCATGACACATAACCCTTGGCAACAAGAGGGTAGTTTTGGTTAATCCTCTTCACCCAGCTACTTGTAGTGTTGCTGATCTGAAAACCATGGGTCTCAGTGTTCTCAGAGAAACTGAAGTCCCTCAGAAGGGGTCCCACCATTCATGGCTCTCACCCCTACTGTCTTATTTTGAAGGCGGTTGAAAAGAGGCTGTCTCTTCATCTCTCTCAGTTGTTCCAAAGAGATGCGTATAATTGTGATCATCAAAAATGGATTCTTCATCCCATACAGGTCAAGAATAGCATGTCTTTATTTACCCTTGCCAGACAGTTCCTCATAAAACAAGCTATCCAAGCATTTCCTGCAGGCTATTAGGTCTGAGAATTGTATTGCAGATTCTTTTTAATGCCCAAAAAGATGCTAGACCAAAGCCACTGCTAGTTCACTGTGGCCTTAACACCTTCATTTCAAAAGAGTTATTCTTTTTGGCCATGATACAGTCCATCCTCTTGTACTCATCAAGAGGAGGCTGTTTTTTTTTCTATTTTGACCTCCTGGGTGCTTAACTACCAAAAAAAAAAAATTGTCAGGGCATCCAAGAGATTTCTTCATTTCAGAGCAGGAGCCAGTTGCTGCCAGTTTTTGGTCTATACCATTTGGTCTCAGCTCTGCCCTGAGTGTTCTCCAAATGCATGACATTAGTGTTGCTTATTTATAACTCCAAAGCATCTGAGTATTTTTCCTTGTACTGACAACTGGATTATAATGTTACCTATGAAAGACGGTCTGTTTCAGCAAAGGGATCTCTTGCTTTGGTTGTTTTCCTAGCTTGAAGTCACCACCAGGTCTTGCAAATTCACAGCTCAATCCCACAAAAGACATTCTTTTCATAGGAGCTGTGATCTATACCCATACTGTTCAAGTATGTTTAACATGTGATAAAATACACAGTCAGTCTTTTCCTTGATTTCACAGGGCCAAGTAATAGCAGAGCTTTGCCACCGAGTCCAAGAGTTAGTGGCAATCATGGCGTTTTAAGTATTTTACACCAAACGGGTGCATTCCATGTTTTTGGCATTTGGTTCCCCCAGGAAACATTCAAACTCTGTAGTTTGTGTTGTTGCAGTCCACACTGGTGTTTTTAGTGGATTATTATTCTTTAAGGCAGCCATTTCATTGTTCCTATACCCTCAGCCACAGTCTCTATGGATGTAAGTACTATAGGGTGTATGGCAAGCTTCAGATTTTAACAGTTGATTTGTATTCATATTTAATCAATGCAAGAGCACACAAAATTTCATAGGTCTCTAGAACTTCCATAGTAAACCTTTGGCAGGGCTCTCAAATCTGAATGCTAGTGTGTTGAAGAGAACAGATTATCTTTGTGTGTAATTATTGTAAGGCAGTACTTGAATTTGTTGGTTATGTACTAGCTAACTTTGTAAATCAAGTGAAACCAGTCATGTTAGAAGTTTAAGGATTCACAAAGTCTTCTAAAGATGTTGAGTGAAACTTAGGGGACTTCCAAGATGGCTGTACACAAAGTAACAGCTTAAATTCAGCTCTCCCAGTGTGGAAACAGAAACTCAGAAAACAGCCAGTGAATTTGTCTTTTTTGGGAAATTTCAGTAAATGGCTAGTAAGTGCACTGTTTGGATACCAGCAAAAAAGAAATTCAGAAAACCAATCACACAAGGTGAGGAGAAAACACTGGCTGGGAAGAGTCCTGCAGTTGTTCAGCAAAAAGCAGTTCAAGCTCCAGTTTTGGTGCAAGACATGACTTCCAGTAATATAAGAGGAATAAATATGTCAAATGTGCTCAGAGGTGATTAAATTAAACACTGAAAGACTGTATCAACTCAAACAACAAAAAGGCTGGTGGGGGGGTAGGAAGAAGCTTTAAACAGATATTCAGATGAGCTGATGAAACTGCAAAAATTAGAGGTCGAAATGAAAAAAAGGCTGGTTGAGTATGAGACTGCTAAGAAGAGATTTTTTTTTAAATGGTAGAATTAGAGGACAATACATGTAGGGAGAACCTGAGATTTTCTGTTATACCATAGAAACTGGACGTAACAGACTTTATTAATTTTAACAAAGCATAAATAAGCAACTGGACTTGTATTCTATAGCAGGAGTTGTTAAATGAAAGGGTGCATCATGTATATGCTGCAGCCCAGACCTTTAATAGTAAAGATGTAATCCTACCAGCAGAAAGAATTGATTCTGAGAAAACTGTGGCAGAAGGACAATAGAGTGTTTGGAAAATGATTACTCACTGTACACAAGGCAGAAGAGGAGTAGATTTATTCCAGCAATTGGGGAATGTCAAGAAGCAGGTATGAGATTCAAGCTGCTTTGTCCAGCTATTTTCAGAATATTTTTTACCTGGAGGGTCAAAATCACTTTTTTGATGCAGAACATGGTAATAAGGAAATACAAACATTTGTCCAACAAAATAGTGAGCTGTCAAACAGAAGGAGATTCTGATTCCTATTCTTCTGATGATAAAGCCAATAGAGGGACGATGACAGTGAAAGCTTTTCTAATGTTCCAAAGGAAAATGCTTAAGAGATGGAAAAATCACAAGAGTTGACTAGAAGAATGAGGAGTATGTTGGAAATGAACCAAATATTGGATTTGGGAGATGGGTATCAACGGGAAGAAAACCAGCAAATCAGAAATTGATGAATAAATGTAGGATTACAAAGCATTAACCAAATTTGTGAGGTATGACGGAACAAGGAAACCTGGAAATATCAGACTTTTTTGACCTTGTTAAACTTGTGGGGGGCTTCAAAGTATATGCCCTACTTCATGTAATAAATGTTTGGAAGAACATTTAGTAGAGGGGAAGAGGAAGGAAAGAGTTTAACTGTAAGTGAAACAAACATTTTTCTTAACAGTATTTTTATAATACATGACATACTCTGCATGCTGTAAAGCTTTGTCAATTATTTTGTGTGTAATAGGAATACTAAAGTCAACAGGTGACCCTGTTTTGCCCTTCTTTCTTCACTCTTGTTCAGTTTTTAGAAATGTAGACATTGCAATGTAAAAAGAGAAGGAAAGCCTGGATAAAAGAGCATGACATAATCAAAATCAATATGTTTTTTCTTAATTTTGCATAGAGAAATTACTGGATTAAGGCCTTTGTCATTCCCCTATACAAAAACAAATAAAAGAATACTGAATATAATTAAAAGTTTCCTAGCAGCTCATAAATATTCACTGTGCAGTGTGTCTATTGGAAGGCAACTGTTATCCGGTTCCCATGTTTCTATGGAAACAGTCTGATAGGGGCAGTAAAAACAGAATACTACTTTCTTTCAATGGCTAGGAGATAATGTTTTCTGAAAGCATTCAAGTTGTTTTCTACATTTGGGAGAGAAAGATGAGACAAAAACAGACAGCACTTAGTAGAAGCACAGGCTGTATCATATGGCTTAGCATGGTTAACTTTCATTATAGGTTAATCCAAGTTTGTGTGTGGTTGTCAATCAGGGAAAATTGTTCCTATTAGGAGGGTTAAATGTCATTTTTTGAAGATGTACATAGTTTTGTGTGTTAGTATAAAGTTACTGGGTTTTGTGGGTGTTGTAGAGGTGTGTTTTTTCCTTTGAGGTTTTAAGGCTCCTATACATAGCATAAGAAGAAAGCTGTAATTCAAAGTGGTGATGAAATGGGGGGGTCTCAAGAAGCAAAGAGAGACTGGTATTTTGGATGCAGATCCTTAAGGAGAATAACAGTAATCATACTGAATATTGTATTCATAAATTAGGAGTATGTATTCTAAGAAGTAAGCCAACACTGGAATGTAGAAAGAGTCAGCAGATAGGGATGACTACAATTGGGGTACAGAGAATAGGCAAGAGGGGTCTGAAATTTACTAAAGAAAACTGGCAAAGGCACCAGGTATTTGGGAGCAAGTAATTAGAGGTAGAAAAGAATGCAAAGAGGCCAAGAACTCATTTGGACTGCAGTTTAGAGATTGTCTTCCCTATCAAGGACTAATTTCAGGGTATAGGCAAAGAGAAAGAAACTGGCAAATCCTAAGTGAAAGGCTAGCACTGACAGAGTTTTTGTTAGAATCTAGAACAGATGCTGTTGTTATAAAATGGATACTTATTAGGGCATATAAAATATTGTATGATAATGATAGGAATCAATCAGAGGAGGTTAGAAAGGATTGGGAAGAGAAATTGAATAAATAATTCTCAAACAAACAATGGGGGGATATATCATGTATGGCTGCTAAATATGCAATGAAGTCTATGAGAGTCAAGATCTTTGCTTGGAAGTGTTTGCATAGGTATTTTATAGCCAAAGCAGACTTCAAAGATTTTTTTCCCTCAGGGAGATTACAAATGTTAAGGTGTGATGGGGAAGAAAGAGGTAATTGGCAATGTGTTTTTTGGAAGCATAATGAGTTGCAGACTAAAAATTCCATGCAGAGTACTTTAACATAAATAAGGTGAGCAAATTGGTGCAACTAAGAAAATAATTTTTTTGAGCTGTGATACAGAATCGGAATTGCTGGACATAGTAAGGCCTTGCTGAGTTTAATTCTGGTGGCTGCCAAAAAAAAACAGTTACTAGAAAATGGAAATCAAAGGCTAAACCAACTGTACTGGAAGCAGTGAATATAGTAACAGAGAGAAAAAAATGGAAGTGGGACCTTTCGAAAAGGGTAGGATCAAATTAAAGAAAAAAACTGAAATGGCAATTGTGGGAGCAGAAAAATGTTTGGAGGAGAACTAAGTAAAGGCAGAAATTGAATGAGGTTTGTAATGTTTGACTGACAATGATGGGATAGATTATAAGTGGTGTGTAATGTTTCCAACTGAAAATATATCAGTATGGCTTGTTTTCTTTTATATACTACATTATTACATGTATTAATTTTCAGTTTATGGTATTCTACATGTATGATTTAGTTGATAACTTGTCTTTGTAGTAAGAAACACCTGCTGATGCATTTAGCATGGAAAACCAGTAAACAATGCATTAATTTAAATAGTGAAGCATTGCAAATTCAGTTTTTCATGATGTCATTGTAGGGGTTTTCAGTACCAAGAAAAATTTTAGGAGGCCATTCTTGTCAGTAAAATAACATGTAAAAACAACACACATTTTGCATCAACAACTATGCAACTTTGTATTGTATAGGATAATGTGGTTAAATTCAATATCAATAGTTTAATACTTACTCTTACTTCAGAATATGACCAGTACACTTTAAGGCAGTGTGCCTGAATTTCTTGGCAGGGAGTTTTCACTGTTCTTGGTAAAGCTGAAGTCGCTAAGTTTTAAAAATGGCAAGATTTCACTAAAAAGTTGTACATAGCATTCAGGCTGTGAGTCTGAATTTCTTGGCAGAATGTTTTCATTAGCTTAGATAAGCTGCAAGTTCTCAAGTCTTCAAAAAGTGCCAATATTTCACCAAATAAAAGTTGTACATAGTATTTATGAATGCAGTGAGTCTGAATTGCTTGGTAAGCTTTCATCTATTTTAACCTGTTAGGTGTGAGTGAAGAATGCCCAGAACAGCAGGTGCCACAATAATGTTGGTTTGCTGTTTTTCTTTCTTTCGTTTTTTTTTTTGTTTTTATTTTGAAACTGTAAAGTCTCACTTAGCTAAAATTCCCATACTTAGGTGCAATTGTGTCTAGTGCAGTAATTATACTTAAAATTGTTAACCTATACCATTTGGAGATAGATAGATAGATAGATAGATAGATAGATAGATAGATAGATAGATAAAATTAATTAAAAATCTCACCATAAAGTGAGATCTCATGCTTCTTGCATGATTACTCACTGCCCCCATCACGCAATAACAGGCTATGGCTAGACAGTCCTTGGACTTTACTGGGTGCGATAACATACTTGAAATTGGTTTCTTAAAGCATCTGGTTTCAGCACTTATCCAGTGATCTCAAGGCATTTAACAAGTGATCACCACAGGAAGAATCTTCAGAGATGGATTTTTCTTCTTGGCATAAGTAAAATGAAAAATTAATATAAGGATACCAGATATGTCTGTAGTCATTGTTAGTAGCATATGCTGCCCAAAGCAGCCATTTACCTGCTTTCCTTTCTTCATATGTATTTTTATTTTAGTAGATAGGCAAAGTGGGTATATAAAAAGTCAGTGTTGGGATGTGGGGATGCATACCCTGAAAGCTTTATGTTTGCAGAATAAGAAGACAAAAAAGGAACGCATTAACAGTTCTTAGTTGCAGAATTGTTCTGCATTCATGTTACAGCTTGCACCTTGGCATATTCATGAGTCACTCGCTGTCTTCATTTAATGTGATGACAGATTATCAGTGATACTTTATCTGCTTCAAAGCAGTGATACAAAAACAAAACATGCTACTACAAAACCATCTGCTGTTGTGTGTTTGCTTTAGCTGCCATCAGAAAGTTGGAGCAAAATGTAATTTAGTTACCACTTGTCCCAAACAAACTATTTTAAACTATATAATGTCAGTGTTTTCCATCAGTACTCTCTTCCTTCTTTATTAAAATCTCCAAAAAAAACAAATTTTAAGTAAATTCACTCTCTCTTTTTTATATACAAAGGTGTCCATGTTCTGAAAAAAAAAATAATACAAAATTATGGGGATAAAATTATGCTGTTATAATTAGTTAAAAGACAGAGGTTTGTATTTAGGTACACCTGCTTGAAGATTAAAGTTTCTCGTTGGGGTTAAAAAAAAATTGTGACCTTGATCAAAGATACAGAATGAGCGTGATAAATCCTGCAGTTGCTAACATTCAAATTCATAACAGAACATGACAGGACACCATTATGTTTTAAATTGGTGCCCATATAAATCATTTTAAGATAATCCATGCATGATTTACCAGGTTGTTACATAGCTATGCAGTGTAATAATACCACATATAGTGTCACTAAGTACCTCATTACCTCAGATCACATCCTTGCCTTACTGCTTATTTAGTATTGTGGCTCCACATGTCAAGTTATTGACTTTACAGCTTAATGATTTTCTTTGAAAACTCCTGTTCTGTGTCACAACTATCCTCATATAACTTGTCATTGAATTTGACCAAGCATCTCCCTTATTCTATTTCTTTTTGTTCCTCCCTGTCTTTGTATTAACTTATTAATATAACCTATAATAAGACACTCTGAATATGTGTAGACAATAGGAGGGATCTCTGGCAATCTTGTAGTAAACTGCCACATGCCATACTATGTCTGCACATGCTGGATAGTAGTAAGGTGGAAGGGGAAATCACATAAATTAGTTGTACTGTGTACCTATTCATACCTGCTTATGAAAAACTGGGTAGGTATGGTTGAGCAGCGCACGCTGTGTACTGTTGTGGTGTTATTATCTGCTGTGTCTACCTAAACATGAAGGCAGTACATGTAGTAAGCAACATCTGTGTACTTAGACGCAGAAAATCAGATGTAGATTTTTTTTCCTGTGCTAAAGGGAAGAAGGCATTCTGGCACATCTTAAAAGTCCATCCTTGGAAAGAAGGCTAATTGACAGATACATGTTTTTGTAGAGTGGAATGCAACTTATGGAACTGGGGAAATTTCCATTGCTTTTGCTCATAGGATCCTTAGACTCTGTTTGGAAAGGATACTGTAAAATTTTGTAGTCCTCCAACACTTCATTACAGTCTTAGTTGCAAGTCTTACCTCTCATTTTCCTGGTATAAGGCTGAAACCTCTGACCATCCAAGTGAAGCAATACTGGATCCTTCTTAGCATTACTTCTGGCTAATATGATCTACTATGTCTTTCACAATGTAACATTTTCAGAGTTAACAAAATGTAAAACTTTAAAATATTTTCTGACTTTTCAGATATGTATCTGTTGAAATTTTACTTGTAAGTATTATTTTCCCGTCGGTGGATGTTTGTCAGCAGTAAAGGATTTGTGACTTATCCCACTAAGGGATTTGTGTGATTTGCTTCCTGGCAGGGGAATGAAAATAAAAGGGAGTTTGAATTTCAGTAAAGCATGCCGGAGAGCAGTCATCACTGACCTATCTGTTGATAGCTTCCAGACATAAAAACCAACAACCATTTAGTGGCTTTCCTGTACAGGGATCCAGAGTTTTAGTTTTACTTGCCAGAGAATGTGCACGTTCATAATTGAAGGAGTTGCTTTGTTATCACAAGCTTGAGGCAGAGAATTCCAAATTGTAGTATTTCTGTTAAGGAATTAAAAACGCAATGGGTGTGTGAAGGTTTCAGCATCTGCAAAGAAGCAGTTGTAAAAACGGACCAAAATAGAAAATAAGATTGAAATCAGTGCCTCAGCTGAGACCTATAGTAAAGTTTGCTTAAATTGCCATGGTGCTTAATTTCTGTATTGCCAAAAAGCAACTTGAATCCCACATATTGCAAAGTTATGCATCTGTTCAGTTTTCATACCATGGTAACACGGATATTATAATGATATTTTTGTGTAAAGGAATTGTGGTATGCACATATATGAAACAGAGCTGGGAGGCAGCATGAATCATAATATTTTATTTGTTCGGAATGTGAATATGGCAAAACTCTGATGTCATTCTCTACCAGCCTTCTGGTAACAGAACTGCTGCAGGATGACTTTTTTTCTTTTCTGGAAGAAAAATATGTTCTTCAGTGGCCTTCTGAACAGATGTGATGCTTTTTGTTATGAAGTCAGGGTCTCAGCCAGGTTTCTGGCTTTGCATTAATACTATATGTGGTGTTACCACTCAGTATTACTCTTTTGATAGTGTGACCTTTTTCTTATCTTGACTGCAACAGGTAACTCTTCAAGTCTGTTGAACTTAGTAACTCAGCGAAACTAGGTTTACCTCTAACCTTATTCCTGATTTTAGGTTTGCAGTTGACAGGGAGCCTTCTTCCCAGGATATAAATATATTTCTCTCTTGTCTGGGCCATCTTCATAAAATGATATTTGGGATGCTTAGGGTACATTGTTGTTTTTTGTTGCTGTAGTAAAATCACACATTGCAGTAGAAGCTGTCTGGTATGTGCACCACTACTCTGGAACTGGGTGCTCTGAATTGATTACAAGTGTAGAAATGTACACACTCCTACCTGTTTCTAGTCCATAAACATCTGCAAAGCACTGCCATGAAGCACTTTAGCACAAAATACTGCAGATGTTCTGTGAGGATTTTCATAACTTCATGAATAGGTTATTCTATCGACTGCATGGAGTAAACATCATTAGTTAATTTTAGTAATCTCATGGTGGGACTGCGTAGTTGTGGGTTTGTCCTTCTTAGTTAATCAGTTGATCTTACATTATAATAATGCGTGACTGAAGCTGAACTTAGTTTGTTTTGTAAAGTAACTTAATGAGTCATATACATACATTGTCTAAGACTTTAAAATATTCAAGTTCCTTAATTAATCATTACATCTGTCAGATAGCATTTATCGAAAAATAGTTTATGTATGTCATACGATATTAATAGATTTTGTTTGGTAGCCATATTCCAACATAATTCAAATCACAGAACTTTAAACTTTCACCAAAAAGAAAGATGTAGAGTGAAGAAACTACAGTAAATTAATTTAAAATGAATTAAAACCTCTTCAGGAACAGGTAGGTGAAAGGGTATAGTATTCCCTACTGTGGCTTTGGGCAGTCTAGGTAACTAAATGGCAGCTGTGGTTAGCATTCCGATTTTTGTAATGGAGACTGCACAAATATGATAGTGATGTTACTGCCACCACCATGAATGTGAAGTGGAGCATTAAAAGTATCTGATCCAGTAGGGCAAAATATGACTTAAGGAACTGAAACTTTTTTGTCATTTTGGCTTATGAGTGATAACTTTTTAATAAATATTTATGAGGAATGGCTTACCAAATCTCTTGAGTAGTTAAGTATGCATTAGTGTCATTACTGCATAGTGCAAAGTGAAGGTAAAAGTGGGTTTTGGGTGGGGTTTACTACTCCTTATCCTGGGGTACTACAAAGAAGTTACACTATGTAAACTACCAGCAAATCTCACATTTCTTTTCCATCTCCTACACTGTCAAGTATATAGGCTGTCTGTGGCTCTTCCTGTCTGCTTAGCAGCTTTTCTTTTATACCTTGCTTAATTTGAAAGTTTGTTATACAGTGTTACATGAGAGTGTGTGTTTTACTTATTTGCATCTTTGTGGAGACTATTGTATTCAAAGATCACTCTGTTTACGAATCCGTAGTCTCCAGGCTTTGGCAACACTCTTGCATTATCCTCTTACACAAAGCTAGCAAATTCTTTGAACTAGCAAATTGTAGGCTACCCCCTGTACAGAACACTTGAAACTGTGTCTGCACGTAACTGTCACTTACAATCCAGAACTGGAGCTCGGTGATCTTGCACCATGTGCAGTTCCCCAGACCAGTGCCCCCTAAACTCAAAGTTGAGGAGCTGAAAAAAACTCTTATTCTCCAAAACTGTAGCAAACCACTAGCTACAAATGTAATGATTTAGCAATTCAGCTGTTGAAAATAAATGAAGTACCATCATTCATTTACAAGTCTGGTAATGCACTCCTGCACTGTCTGTACCTATTGACTGCTCCCTCTAATAGTTCAGGCCCGTATCAGCTGTCTCCTTCACCCACCCTTAGTTATGGCTGTGCTTATGTTACCAAAAACAAATTAATGTCCATAACACTGTACAGTTTTAGGGGTCTACTTTAGGACCTCCGAAGTTTAATTGCTCTAATGCATATGGATCGAACCATATGCATCGAACTATTAAACAATCGAAGTCCAAAAAAAAAAAAATACACAAAAAAAAAAGAATTTAAACTAGTGTAGGCAGGGGAGCAAGCCCCCCCTGCACCCCCCCTGCTTCAATATACCAACTCCGAGATCGCACTACATTGAAGTAAACGGAAATCTCCACCTAAGGAGATTTCCGTTTACATTTTCGATGTTTTGCTCTTTCGGCGTACTCATGTCAAGAATATCGTATTCGATATTCTCGGACTTCGAGCACATAAAGTAGACCCATTTTTAGACTTCTAAAGCATTTGACAGCTTTGTACCCCATGTTAAGACCAAAAGAAACTAGGTCTCAGTAATGAAAGAATTAATTGGTCCACTAACGTTCTTAGCTAGCAAACCTGGTATGCATAATAGAAGTAGGCTTGCCTTAAGCTCCTATTTTGAGCATATTGCTCTTTGATATCTTTAAGCAGATATGCAACCTTAATCAGCCTAATACGTTAAGGATTTCCAACTCTGAGGACTGTCTAGAACAAATTAATCTTCTTCTAAGTGCAGATAACACTAAATTAACATTATTTGTTTGTACATCCTAACAGACATATTATATTGGTCACAATATCTATCAAACAGTAGAAAACATTGAGTTAGTACTTCATGCATAACTATTGATAATAGTGACAGACAACGTTTTAGAATTTTATCAGCGTAGCCAAGAAATAGTTAAAATAAAGTAAATGTGAACTAATTTACAAAGTTAATGACTCATCACAGTTCATACTTTCCCTTCCCATGCCTCTTCTGTGATTCAGCAGTTTTTACCAATTTACATTCGTTTTTAGCTAAATAATCTAGT